>NW_025958747.1:0-44139 GCF_023159225.1 Perognathus longimembris pacificus | reverse complement strand
CCATACCAGGAAGTACTAATTTATTAGCTACTGCTTTTCTTAATCTCAGTGGAGATATTTACTGATAAACAGCTACCTACGCAGCATGTTCATGTCGTTCCTAAATGAGCTTTTATCTCTCTCCCCTCACCACAAATCAGATTCTTCTGAGGAGTTCCCAGTACATTATCCTTTCCCTGTGTAATTACCTTAACAAGCTCCAGCTGTTTTTATTCTCAGAAGGTTTACTCCCTGATATACTGCTGCCTACCCCCTTCGTAAGTGCAGGTCCTAAATGAGCTTTTTTCTCTGTTCCCTCACCACAATCCAGATTCTTTTGGGAGTTACCAGTACAGTATCCATACCAGGAAGTACTTAATTTATTAAGCTACTGCTGTTCTTAATCTCAGTGGAGATATTTACTGATAAACAGCTACCTAGGCAGCATGTTCATATCGATCCTAAATGAGCTTTTATCTCTCTCCCCTCACCATAAATCAGATTCTTCTGAGGAGTTCCCAGTACATTATCCTTTCCCCTGTGGAATTACCTTAACAAGCTCCAGCTGTTTTTATTCTCAGAAGGTTTACTCCCTGATATACAGCTGCCTACCCCCTTCGTAAGTGCAGTTCTTAAATGAGCTTTTTCTCTGTTCCCTCACCACAATCCAGATTCTTTTGGGGAGTTACCAGTACAGTAACCATACCAGGAAGTACATAATTTATTAAGCTACTGCTTTTCTTAATCTCAGTGGAGATATTTACTGATAAACAGCTACGTAGGCAGCATGTCATGTCGTTCCTAAATGAGCTTTTATCTCTCTCCCTCACCACAAATCAGATTCTTCTGAGGAGTTCCCAGTACATTATCCTTTCCCCTGTGTAATTACCTTAACAAGCTCCAGCTGTTTTTATTCTCAGAATGTTTACTCCCTGATATACTGCTGCCAACCCCCTTCGTAAGTGCAGGTCCTAAATGAGCTTTTTTCTCTGTTCCCTCACCACAATCCAGATTCTTTGGGGAGTTACCCGTACAGTAACCATACCAGGAAGTACTTAATTTATTAAGCTACTGCTTTTCTTAATCTCAGTGGAGATATTTACTGATAAACAGCTACCTACGCAGCATGTTCATGTCGTTCCTAAATGAGCTTTTATCTCTCTCCCCTCACCACAAATCAGATTCTTCTGAGGAGTTCCCAGTACATTATCCTTTCCCCTGTGTAATTACCTTAACAAGCTCCAGCTGTTTTTATTCTCAGAAGGTTTACTCCCTGATATACAGCTGCCTACCCCCTTCGTATGTGCAGGTCCTAAATGAGCTTTTTTCTCTGTTCCCTCACCACAATCCAGATTCTTTTGGGGAGTTACCAGTACAGTATCCATAGCAGGAAGTACTTAATTTATTAAGCTACTGCTTTTCTTAATCTCAGTGGAGATATTTACTGGTAAACAGCTACCTACGCAGCATGTTCATGTCGTTCCTAAATGAGCTTTTATCTCTCTCCCCTCACCACAAATCAGATTCTTCTGAGGAGTTCCCAGTTCATTATCTTTCCCCTGTGCAATTACCTTAACAAGCTCCAGCTGTTTTTATTCTCAGAAGGTTTACTCCCTGATATACTGCTGCCTACCCCCTTCGTAAGTGCAGGTCCTAAATGAGCTATTTTCTCTGTTCCCTCACCACAATCCAGATTCTTTTGGGGAGTTACCAGTACAGTATCCATACAGGAAGTACTTAATTTATTAAGCTACTGCTTTTCTTAATCTCAGTGGAGATATTTACTGATAAACAGCTACCTTGGCAGCATGTTCATGTCGTCCTAAATGAGCTTTTATCTCTCTCCCCTCACCACAAATCAGATTCTTCTGAGGAGTTCCCAGTACATTATCCTTTCCCCTGTGTAATTACCTTAACAAGCTAGCTGTTTTATTCCAGAAGGTTTACTCCCTGATATACAGCTTCCTACCCCCTTCGTAAGTGCAGGTCTAATGTGCTTTTTCTCTGTTCCCTCACCACAATCCAGATTCTTTTGGGGAGTTACCAGTACAGTAACCACCAGGAAGTACTTAATTTATTAAGCTACTGCTTTTCTTAATCTCAGTGGAGATATTTACTGATAAAGAGCTACCTACGCAGCATGTTCATGTCGTTCCTAAATGAGCTTTTATCTCTCTCCCCTCACCACAAATCAGATTCTTCTGAGGAGTTCCCAGTACATTATCCTTTCCCCTGTGTAATTACCTTAACAAGCTCCAGCTGTTTTTATTCTCAGAAGGTTTACTCCCTGATATACAGCTGCCTACCCCCTTCGTAAGTGCAGGTCCTAAATGAGCTTTTTTCTCTGTTCCCTGACCACAATCCAGATTCTTTTGGGGAGTTACCAGTACAGTAACCATACCAGGAAGTACTTAATTTATTAAGCTACTGCTTTTCTTAATCTCAGTGGAGATATTTACTGATAAACAGCTACCTACGCAGCATGTTCATGTCGTTCCTAAATGAGCTTTTATCTCTCTCCCCTCACCACAATCAGATTCTTCTGAGGAGTTCCCAGTACATTATCCTTTCCCCTGTGTAATTACCTTAACAAGCGCCAGCTGTTTTTATTCTCAGAAGGTTTACTCCCTGATATACAGCTGCCTACCCCTTCGTAAGTGCAGGTCCTAAATGAGCTTTTTTCTCTGTTCCCTCACCACAATCCAGATTCTTTTGGGGAGTTACCAGTATAGTAACCATACCAGGAAGTATTTAATTTATTAAGCTACTGCTTTTCTTAATCTCAGTGGAGATATTTACTGATAAACAGCTACCTACGCAGCATTTCATGTCGTTCCTAAATGAGCTTTTATCTCTCTCCCCTCACCACAAATCAGATTCTTCTGAGGAGTTCCCAGTACATTATCCTTTCCCCTGTGTAATTACCTTAACAAGCTCCAGCTGTTTTTATCTCAGAAGGTTTACTCCCTGATATACAGCTGCCTACCCACTTCGTAAGTGCAGGTCCTAAATGAGCTTTTTTCTCCGTTCCCTCACACAATCCAGATTCTTTTGGGGAGTTACCAGTACAGTATCCATACAGGAAGTACTTAATTTATTAAGCTACTGCTTTTCTTAATCTCAGTGGAGATATTTACTGATAACAGCTACCTACGCAGCATGTTCATGTCGTCCTAAATGAGCTTTTATCTCTCTCCCCTCACCACATCAGATTCTTCTTAGGAGTTCCCAGTACATTATCCTTTCCCCTGTGTAATTACCTTAACAAGCTCCAGCTGTTTTTATTCTCAGAAGGTTTACTCCCTGATATACAGCTGCCTACCCCCTTCGTAAGTGCAGGTCCTAAATGAGCTTTTTTCTCTGTTCCCTCACCACAATCCAGATTCTTTTGGGGAGTTACCAGTACAGTAACCATACCAGGAAGTACTTAATTTATTAAGCTACTGCTTTTCTTAATCTCAGTGGAGATATTTACTGATAAACAGCTACCTTACGCAGCATGTTCATGTCGTTCCTAAATGAGCTTTTATCTCTCTCCCTCACCACAAATCAGATTCTTCTGAGGAGTTCCCAGTACATTATCCTTTCCCCTGTGTAATTACCTTAACAAGCTCCAGCTGTTTTTATTCTCAGAAGGTTTACTCCCTGATATACAGCTGCCTACCCCCTTGGTAAGTGCAGGTCCTAAATGAGCTTTTTTCTCTGTTCCCTCACCACAATCCAGATTCTTTTGGGGAGTTACCAGTACAGTAACCATACCAGGAAGTTCTTAATTTATTAAGCTACTGCTTTTCTTAATCTCAGTGGAGATATTTACTGATAAACAGCTACCTACGCAGCATGTTCATGTCGTTCCTAAATGAGCTTTTATCTCTCTCCCCTCACCACAAATCAGATTCTTCTGAGGATTTCCCAGTACATTATCCTTTCCCCTGTGTAATTACCTTAACAAGCTCCAGCTGTTTTTATTCTCAGAAGGTTTACTCCCTGATATACAGCTGCCTACCCCCTTCGTAAGTGCAGGTCCTAAATGAGCTTTTTTCTCTTTTCCCTCACCACAATCCAGATTCTTTTGGGGAGTTACCAGTACAGTAACCATACCAGGAAGTACTTAATTTATTAAGCTACTGCTTTTCTTAATCTCAGTGGAGATATTTACTGATAAACAGCTACCTACGCAGCATGTTCATGTCGTTCCTAAATGAGCTTTTATCTCTCTCCCCTCACCACAAATCAGATTCTTCTGAGGAGTTCCCAGTACATTATCCTTTCCCCTGTGTAATTACCTTAACAAGCTCCAGCTGTTTTTATTCTCAGTAGGTTTACTCACTGATATACTGCTGCCTACCGCCTTCGTAAGTGCAGGTCCTAAATGAGCTTTTTTCTCTGTTCCCTCACCACAATCCAGATTCTTTGGGGAGTTACCAGTACAGTAACCATACCAGGAAGTACTTAATTTATTAAGCTACTGCTTTTCTTAATCTCAGTGGAGATATTTACTGATAAACAGCTACCTACGCAGCATGTTCATGTCGTTGTTAATGAGCTTTTATCTCTCTCCCCTCACCACAAATCAGATTCTTCTGAGGAGTTCCCAGTACTTTATCCTTTCCCCTGTGTAATTACCTTAACAATTTCCAGCTGTTTTTATTCTCAGAAGGTTTACTCCCTGATATACAGCTGCCTACCCCCTTCTAAGTGCAGGTCCTAAATGAGCTTTTTTCTCTGTTCCCTCACCACAATCCAGATTCTATTGGGGAGTTACCAGTACAGTAACCATACCCGGAAGTACTTAATTTATTAAGCTACTGCTTTTCTTAATCTCAGTGGAGATATTTACTGATAAACAGCTACCTACGCAGCATGTTCCTGTCGTTCCTAAATGAGCTTTTATCTCTCTCTCCCTCACCACAAATCAGATTCTTCTGAGGAGTTCCCAGTACATTATCCTTTCCCCTGTGTAATTACCTTAACAAGCTCCAGCTGTTTTTATCTCAGAAGGTTTACTCCGTGATATACAGCTGCCTACCCCCTTCATAAGTACAGGTCCAAATGAGCTTTTTGATCTGTTCCCTCACCACAATCCAGATTCTTTTGGGGAGTTACCAGTACAGTAACCATACCAGGAAATACTTAATTTATTAAGCTACTGCTTTTGTTAATCTCGGTGGAGATATTTACTGATAAACAGCTACCTACGCAGCATGTTCATGTCGTTCATAAATGAGCTTTTATCTCTCTCCCCTCACCACAAATCAGATTCTTCTGAGGAGTTCCCAGTACATTATCCTTTCCCCTGTGTAATTACCTTAACAAGCTACAGCTGTTTTTATTCTCAGAAGGTTTACTCCCTGATATACAGCTGCCTACCCCCTTCGTAAGTGCAGGTCCTAAATGAGCTTTTTTCTCTGTTCCCTCACCACAATCCAGATTCTTTTGGGGAGTTACCAGTACAGGAACCATACCAGGAAGTACTTAATTTATTAAGCTACTGCTTTTCTTAATCTCAGTGGAGATATTTACTGATAAACAGCTACCTACGCAGCATGTTCATGTCGTTCCTAAATGAGCTTTTATCTCTCTCCCCTCACCACAAATCAGATTCTTCTGAGGAGTTCCCAGTACATTATCCTTTCCCCTGTGTAATTACCTTAAGAAGCTCCAGCTGTTTTTATTCTCAGAAGGTTTCCTCCCTGATATACAGCTGCCTACCCCCTTCGAAAGTGCAGGTCCTAAATGAGCTTTTTTCTCTGTTCCCTCACCACAATCCAGATTCTTTTGGGGAGTTACCAGTACAGTAACCATACCAGGAAGTACTTAATTTATTAAGCTACTGCTTTTCTTAATCTCAGTGGAGATATTTACTGATAAACAGCTACCTACGCAGCATGTTCATGTCGTTCCTAAATGAGCTTTTATCTCTCTCCCCTCACCACAAATCAGATTCTTCTGAGGAGTTCCCAGTACATTATCATTTCCCCTATTTAATTACCATAACAAGCTCCAGATGTTTTTATACTCAGAAGGTTTACTCCCTGATGTACAGCTGCCTACCCCCTTCGTAAGTGCAGGTCCTAAATGAGCTTTTTTCTCTGTTCCCTCACCACAATCCAGATTCTTTTGGGGAGTTACCAGTACAGGAACCATACCAGGAAGTACTTAATTTATTAAGCTACTGCTTTTCTTAATCTCAGTGGAGATATTTACTGATAAACAGCTACCTACGCAGCATGTTCATGTCATTCCTAAATGAGCTTTTATCTCTCTCCCCTCACCACAAATCAGATTCTTCTGAGGAGTTACCAGTACATTATCCTTTCCCCTGTGTAATTACCTTAACAAGCTCCAGCTGTTTTTATCGTCAGAAGGTTTACTCCCTGATATACAGCTGCCTACCCCCTTCGTAAGTCAGGCCCTAAATGAGCTTTTTTCTCTGTTTCCTCACCACAATCCAGATTCTTTTGGGGAGTTACCAGTACAGTAACCATACCAGGAAGTACTTAATTTATTAAGCTACTGCTTTTCTAAATCTCAGTGGAGATATTTACTGATAAACAGCTACCTACGCAGCATGTTCATGTCGTTCCTAAATGAGCTTTTATCTCTCTCCACTCACCACAAATCAGATTCTTCTGAGGAGTTCCCAGTACATTATCCTTTCCCCTGTGTAATTACCTTAACAAGCTCCAGCTGTTTTTATTCTCAGAAGGTTTACTCCCTGATATACAACTTCCTAACCCCTTCGTAAGTCCAGGTCCTAAATGAGCTTTTTTCTCTGTTCCCTCACCACAATCCAGATTCTTTTGGGGAGTTACCAGTACAGTAACCATACCAGGAAGTACTTAATTTATTAAGCTACTGCTTTTCTTAATCTCAGTGGAGATATTTACTGATAAACAGCTACCTACGCAGCATGTTCATGTCGTTCCTAAATGAGCTTTTATCTCTCTCCCCTCACCACAAATCAGATTCTTTTGAGGAGTTCCCAGTACATATCCTTTCCCCTGTGTAATTACCTTAACAAGCTCCAGCTGTTTTTATTCTCAGAAGGTTTACTCCCTGATATACAGCTGCCTACCCCATTCGTAAGTGCAGGTCCTAAATGAGCTTTTTCTCTGTTCCCTCACCACAATCCAGATTCTTTTGGGGAGTTACCAGTACAGTAACCATACCAGGAAGTACTTAATTTATTAAGCTACTGCTTTTCTTAATCTCAGTGGAGATATTTACTGATAAACAGCTACCTACGCAGCATGTTCATGTCGTTCCTAAATGAGCTTTTATCTCTCTCCCCTCACCACAATCAGATTCTTCTGAGGAGTTCCCAGTACATTATCCTTTCCCCTGTGTAATTACCTTAACAAGCTCCAGCTGTTTTTATTCTCAAAAGGTTTATTCCCTGATATACTGCTGCCTACCCCCTTCGTAAGTGCAGGTCCTAAATGAGCTTTTTTCTCTGTTCCCTCACCACAATCCAGATTCTTTTGGGGAGTTACCAGTACAGTAACCATACCAGGAAGTACTTATTTATAAGCTACTGCTTTTCTTAATCTCAGTGGAGATATTTACTGATAAACAGCTACCTACGCAGCATTTCATGTCGTTCCTAAATGAGCTTTTATCTCTCTCCCCTCACCACAATCAGATTCTTCTGAGGAGTTCCCAGTACATTATCCTTTCCCCTGTGTAATTACCTTAACAAGCTCCAGCTGTTTTTATTCTCAGAAGGTTTACTCCGTGATATACAGCTGCCTACCCCCTTCGTAAGTACAGGTCCTAAATGAGCTTTTTTCTCTGTTCCCTCACCACATCCAGATTCTTTTGGGGAGTTACCAGTACAGTAACCATACCAGGAAGTACTTAATTTATTAAGCTACTGCTTTTCTTAACTCAGTGGAGATATTTACTGATAAACAGCTACCTACGCAGCATGTTCATGTCGTTCCTAAATGAGCTTTTATCTCTCTCCCCTCACCACAAATCAGATTCTTCTGAGGAGTTCCCAGTACATTATCCTTTCCCCTGTGTAATTACCTTAACAAGCTCCAGCTGTTTTTATTCTCAGAAGGATACTACCTGATATACAGCTGCCTACCCCCTTCGTAATTGCAGGTCCTAAATGAGCTTTTTTTCTCTGTTCTCTCACCACAATCCAGATTCTTTTGGGGACTTACCAGTACAGTAACCATACCAGGAAGTACTTAATTTATTAAGCTACTGCTTTTCTTAATCTCAGTGGAGATATTTACTGATAAACAGCTACCTACGCAGCATGTTCATGTCGTTCCTAAATGAGCTTTTATCTCTCTCCCCTCACCACAAATCAGATTCTTCTGAGGAGTTCCCAGTACATTATCCTTTCCCCTGTGTAATTACCTTAACAAGCTCCAGCTGTTTTTATTCTCAGAGGGTTTACTCCTGATATACAGCTGCCTACCTCCTTCGTAAGTGCAGTTCCTAAATGAGCTTTTTTCTCTGTTCCCTCACCACAATCCAGATTCTTTTGGGGAGTTACCAGTACAGTATCCATACCAGGAAGTACTTAATTTATTAAGCTACTTCTTTCTTAATCTCAGTGGACATATTTAAAGATAAACAGCTACCTATGCAGCACGTTCATGTCGTTCCTAAATGAGCTTTTATCTCTCTCCCCTCACCACAAATCAGATTCTTCTGAGGAGTTCCCAGTACATTATCCTTTCCCCTGTGTAATTACCTTAACAAGCTCCAGCTGTTTTTATTCTCAGAAGGTTTACTCCCTGATATACAGCTGCCTACCCCCTTCTTAATGCAGGTCCTAAATGAGCTTTTTTCTCTGTTCCCTCACCACAATCCAGATTCTTTTTGGGAGTTACCAGTAGTAACCATACCAGGAAGTACTTAATTTATTAAGCTACTGCTTTTCTTAATCTCAGTGGAGATATTTACTGATAAACAGCTACCTACGCAGCATGTACATGTCGTTCCTAAATGAGCTTTTATCTCTCTCCCCTCACCACAAATCAGATTCTTCTGAGGAGTTCCCAGTACATTATCCTTTCCCCTGTGTAATTACCTTAACAAGCTCCAGCTGTTTTTATCTCAGAAGGTTTACTCCCTGATATACAGCTGCCTACCCACTTCGTAAGTGCAGGTCCTAAATGAGCTTTTTTCTCCGTTCCGTCACAACAATCCAGATTCTTTTGGGGAGTTACCTGTACAGTATCCATAGCAGGAAGTACTTAATTTATTAAGCTACTGCTTTTCTTAATCTCAGTGGAGATATTTACTGATAACAGCTACCTACGCAGCATGTTCATGTCGTCCTAAATGAGATTTTATCTCTCTCCCCTCACCACATCAGATTCTTCTTAGGAGTTACCAGTACATTATCCTTTCCCCTGTGTAATTACCTTAACAAGCTCCAGCTGTTTTTATCGTCAGAAGGTTTACTCCCTGATATACAGCTGCCTACCCCCTTCGTAAGTCAGGCCCTAAATGAGCTTTTTTCTCTGTTTCCTCACCACAATCCAGATTCTTTTGGGGAGTTACCAGTACAGTAACCATACCAGGAAGTACTTAATTTATTAAGCTACTGCTTTTCTAAATCTCAGTGGAGATATTTACTGATAAACAGCTACCTACGCAGCATGTTCATGTCGTTCCTAAATGAGCTTTTATCTCTCTCCCTCACCACAAATCAGATTCTTCTGAGGAGTTCCCAGTACATTATCCTTTCCCCTGTGTAATTACCTTAACAAGCTCCAGCTGTTTTTATTCTCAGAAGGTTTACTCCCTGATATACAACTTCCTAACCCCTTCGTAAGTCCAGGTCCTAAATGAGCTTTTTTCTCTGTTCCCTCACCACAATCCAGATTCTTTTGGGAGTTACCAGTACAGTAACCATACCAGGAAGTACTTAATTTATTAAGCTACTGCTTTTCTTAATCTCAGTGGAGATATTTACTGATAAACAGCTACCTACGCAGCATGTTCATGTCGTTCCTAAATGAGCTTTTATCTCTCTCCCCTCACCACAAATCAGATTCTTTTGAGGAGTTCCCAGTACACTATCCTTTCCCCTGTGTAATTACCTTAACAAGCTCCAGCTGTTTTTATTCTCAGAAGGTTTACTCCCTGATATACAGCTGCCTACCCCATTCGTAAGTGCAGGTCCTAAATGAGCTTTTTCTCTGTTCCCTCACCACAATCCAGATTCTTTTGGGGAGTTACCAGTACAGTAACCATACCAGGAAGTACCTTAATTTATTAAGCTACTGCTTTTCTTAATCTCAGTGGAGATATTTACTGATAAACAGCTATCTACGCAGCATGTTCATGTCGTTCCTAAATGAGCTTTTATCTCTCTCCCCTCACCACAATCAGATTCTTCTGAGGAGTTCCAGTACATTATCCTTTCCCCTGTGTAATTACCTTAACAAGCTCCAGCTGTTTTTATTCTCAAAAGGTTTATTCCCTGATATACAGCTGCCTACCCCCTTCGTAAGTGCAGGTCCTAAATGAGCTTTTTTCTCTGTTCCCTCACCACAATCCAGATTCTTTTGGGGAGTTACCAGTACAGTAACCATACCAGGAAGTACTTTATTTATAAAGCTACTGCTTTTCTTAATCTCAGTGGAGATATTTACTGATAAACAGCTACCTACGCAGCATTTTCATGTCGTTCCTAAATGAGCTTTTATCTCTCTCCCCTCACCACATATCAGATTCTTCTGAGGAGTTCCCAGTACATTATCCTTTCCCCTGTGTAATTACCTTAACAAGCTCCAGCTGTTTTTATTCTCAGAAGGTTTACTCCGTGATATACAGCTGCCTACCCCCTTCGTAAGTACAGGTCCTATATGAGCTTTTTTCTCTGTTCCCTCACCACTATCCAGATTCTTTTGGGGAGTTACCAGTACAGTAACCATACCAGGAAGTACTTAATTTATTAAGCTACTGCTTTTCTTAACTCAGTGGAGATATTTACTGATAAACAGCTACCTACGCAGCATGTTCATGTCGTTCCTAAATGAGCTTTTATCTCTCTCCCCTCACCACAAATCAGATTCTTCTGAGGAGTTCCCAGTACATTATCCTTTCCCCTGTGTAATTACCTTAACAAGGTCCAGCTGTTTTTATTCTCAGAAGCGATACTACCTGATATACAGCTGCCTACCCCCTTCGTAATTGCAGGTCCTAAATGAGTTTTTTTCTCTGTTCTCTCACCACAATCCAGATTCTTTTGGGGACTTACCAGTACAGTAACCATACCAGGAAGTACTTAATTTATTAAGCTACTGCTTTTCTTAATCTCAGTGGAGATATTTACTGATAAACAGCTACCTACGCAGCATGTTCATGTCGTTCCTAAATGAGCTTTTATCTCTCTCCCCTCACCACAAATCAGATTCTTCTGAGGAGTTCCCAGTACATTATCCTTTCCCCTGTGTAATTACCTTAACAAGCTCCAGCTGTTTTTATTCTCAGAGGGTTTACTCCTTGATATACAGCTGCCTACCTCCTTCGTAAGTGCAGTTCCTAAATGAGCTTTTTTCTCTGTTCCCTCACCACAATCCAGATTCTTTTGGGGAGTTACCAGTACAGTATCCATACCAGGAAGTACTTAATTTATTAAGCTACTTCTTTCTTAATCTCAGTGGACATATTTAAAGATAAACAGCTACGTATGCAGCACGTTCATGTCGTTCCTAAATGAGCTTTTATCTCTCTCCCCTCACCACAAATCAGATTCTTCTGAGGAGTTCCCAGTACATTATCCTTTCCCCTGTGTAATTACCTTAACAAGCTCCAGCTGTTTTTATTCTCAGAAGGTTTACTCCCTGATATACAGCTGCCTACCCCCTTCTTAATGCAGGTCCTAAATGAGCTTTTTTCTCTGTTCCCTCACCACAATCCAGATTCTTTTTGGGAGTTACCAGTAGTAACCATACCAGGAAGTACTTAATTTATTAAGCTACTGCTTTTCTTAATCTCAGTGGAGATATTTACTGATAAACAGCTACCTACGCAGCATGTACATGTCGTTCCTAAATGAGCTTTTATCTCTCTCCCCTCACCACAAATCAGATTCTTCTGAGGAGTTCCCAGTACATTATCCTTTCCCCTGTGTAATTACCTTAACAAGCTCCAGCTGTTTTTACTCTCAGAAGGTTTACTCCCTGATATACAGCTGCCTACCCACTTCGTAAGTGCAGGTCCTAAATGAGCTTTTTTCTCCGTTCCGTCACAACAATCCAGATTCTTTTGGGGAGTTACCTGTACAGTATCCATAGCAGGAAGTACTTAATTTATTAAGCTACTGCTTTTCTTAATCTCAGTGGAGATATTTACTGATAACCAGCTACCTACGCAGCATGTTCATGTCGATCCTAAATGAGCTTTTATCTCTCTCCCCTCACCACATCAGATTCTTCTTAGGAGTTCCCAGTACATTATCCTTTCCCCTGTGTAATTACCTTAACAAGCTCCAGCTGTTTTTATTCTCAGAAGGTTTACTCCCTGATATACAGCTGCCTACCCCCTTCGTAAGTGCAGGTCCTAAATGAGCTTTTTTCTCTGTTCCCTCACCACAATCCAGATTCTTTTGGGGAGTTACCAGTACAGTAACCATACCAGGAAGTACTTAATTTATTAAGCTACTGCTTTTCTTAATCTCAGTGGAGATATTTACTGATAAACAGCTACTTACGCAGCATGTTCATGTCGTTCCTAAATGAGCTTTTATCTCTCTCCACTCACCACAAATCAGATTCTTCTGAGGAGTCCCAGTACATTATCCTTTCCCCTGTGTAATTACCTTAACAAGCTCCAGCTGTTTTTATTCTCAGAAGGTTTACTCCCTGATATACTGCTGCCTACCCCCTTGGTAAGTGCAGGTCCTAAATGATCTTTTTTCTCTGTTCCCTCACCACAATCCAGATTCTTTTGGGGAGTTACCAGTACAGTAACCATACCAGGAAGTACTTAATTTATTAAGCTACTGCTTTTCTTAAGCTCAGTGGAGATATTTACTGATAAACAGCTACCTACGCAGCATGTTCATGTCGTTCCTAAATGAGCTTTTATCTCTCTCCCCTCACCACAAATCAGATTCTTCTGAGGATTTCCCAGTACATTATCCTTTCCCCTGTGTAATTACCTTAACAAGCTCCAGCTGTTTTTATTCTCAGAAGGTTTACTCCCTGATATACAGCTGCCTACCCCCTTCGTAAGTGCAGGTCCTAAATGAGCTTTTTTCTCTTTTCCCTCACCACAATCCAGATTCTTTTTGGGAGTTACCAGTACAGTAACCATACCAGGAAGTACTTAATTTATTAAGCTACTGCTTTTCTTAATCTCAGTGGAGATATTTACTGATAAACAGCTACCTACGCAGCATGCTCATGTCGTTCCTAAATGAGCTTTTATCTCTCTCCCCTCACCACAAATCAGATTCTTCTGAGGAGTTCCCAGTACATTATCCTTTCCCCTGTGTAATTACCTTAACAAGCTCCAGCTGTTTTTATTCTCAGTAGGTTTACTCACTGATATACTGCTGCCTACCGCCTTCGTAAGTGCAGGTCCTAAATGAGCTTTTTTCTCTGTTCCCTCACCACAATCCAGATTCTTTGGGGAGTTTCCAGTACAGTAAACATACCAGGAAGTACTTAATTTATTAAGCTACTGCTTTTCTTAATCTCAGTGGAGATATTTACTGATAAACAGCTACCTACGCAGCATGTTCATGTCGTTGTTAATGAGCTTTTATCTCTCTCCCCTCACCACAAATCAGATTCTTCTGAGGAGTTCCCAGTACTTTATCCTTTCCCCTGTGTAATTACTTAACAATTTCCAGCTGTTTTTATTCTCAGAAGGTTTACTCCCTGATATACAGCTGCCTACCCCCTTCTTAAGTGCAGGTCCTAAATGAGCTTTTTTCTCTGTTCCCTCACCACAATCCAGATTCTTTGGGGAGTTACCAGTACAGTAACCATACCCGGAAGTACTTAATTTATTAAGCTACTGCTTTTCTTAATCTCAGTGGAGATATTTACTGATAAACAGCTACCTACGCAGCATGTTCCTGTCGTTCCTAAATGAGCTTTTATCTCTCTCTCCTCACCACAAATCAGATTCTTCTGAGGAGTTCCCAGTACATTATCCTTTCCCCTGTGTAATTACCTTAACAAGCTCCAGCTGTTTTTACTCTCAGAAGGTTTACTCCGTGATATACAGCTGCCTACCCCCTTCATAAGTACAGGTCCTAAATGAGCTTTTTGATCTGTTCCCTCACCACAATCCAGATTCTTTTGGGGAGTTACCAGTACAGTAACCATACCAGGAAATACTTAATTTATTAAGCTACTGCTTTTGTTAATCTCGGTGGAGATATTTACTGATAAACAGCTACCTACGCAGCATGTTCATGTCGTTCATAAATGAGCTTTTATCTCTCTCCCCTCACCACAAATCAGATTCTTCTGAGGAGTTCCCAGTACATTATCCTTTCCCCTGTGTAATTACCTTAACAAGCTACAGCTGTTTTTATTCTCAGAAGGTTTACTCCCTGATATACAGCTGCCTACCCCCTTCGTAAGTGCAGGTCCTAAATGAGCTTTTTTCTCTGTTCCCTCACCACAATCCAGATTCTTTTGGGGAGTTACCAGTACAGGAACCATACCAGGAAGTACTTAATTTATTAAGCTACTGCTTTTCTTAATCTCAGTGGAGATATTTACTGATAAACAGCTACCTACGCAGCATGTTCATGTCGTTCCTAAATGAGCTTTTATCTCTCTCCCCTCACCACAAATCAGATTCTTCTGAGGAGTTCCCAGTACATTATCCTTTCCCCTGTGTAATTACCTTAAGAAGCTCCAGCTGTTTTTATTCTCAGAAGGTTTCCTCCCTGATATACAGCTGCCTACCCCCTTCGTAAGTGCAGGTCCTAAATGAGCTTTTTTCTCTGTTCCCTCACCACAATCCAGATTCTTTTGGGGAGTTACCAGTACAGTAACCATACCAGGAAGTACTTAATTTATTAAGCTACTGCTTTTCTTAATCTCAGTGGAGATATTTACTGATAAACAGCTACCTACGCAGCATGTTCATGTCGTTCCTAAATGAGCTTTTATCTCTCTCCCCTCACCACAAATCAGATTCTTCTGAGGAGTTCCCAGTACATTATCATTTCCCCTATTTAATTACCATAACAAGCTCCAGATGTTTTTATACTCAGAAGGTTTACTCCCTGATGTACAGCTGCCTACCCCCTTCGTAAGTGCAGGTCCTAAATGTGCTTTTTTCTCTGTTCCCTCACCACAATCCAGATTCTTTTGGGGAGTTACCAGTACAGGAACCATACCAGGAAGTACTTAATTTATTAAGCTACTGCTTTTCTTAATCTCAGTGGAGATATTTACTGATAAACAGCTACCTACGCAGCATGTTCATGTCATTCCTAAATGAGCTTTTATCTCTCTCCCCTCACCACAAATCAGATTCTTCTGAGGAGTTACCAGTACATTATCCTTTCCCCTGTGTAATTACCTTAACAAGCTCCAGCTGTTTTTATTCTCAGAAGGTTTACTCCCTGATATACAGCTGCCTACCCCCTTCTTAATGCAGGTCCTAAATGATCTTTTTTCTCTGTTCCCTCACCACAATCCAGATTCTTTTTGGGAGTTACCAGTACAGTAACCATACCAGGAAGTACTTAATTTATTAAGCTACTGCTTTTCTTAATCTCAGTGGAGATATTTACTGATAAACAGCTACCTACGTAGCATGTACATGTCGTTCCTAAATGAGCTTTTATCTCTCTCCCCTCACCACAAATCAGATTCTTCTGAGGAGTTCCCAGTACATGATCCTTTCCCCTGTGTAATTACCTTAACAAGCTTCAGCTATTTTTATTCTCAGAAGGTTTACTCCCTGATATACAGCTGCCTACCCCCTTCGTAAGTGCAGGTCCTAAATGAACTTTTTTCTCTGTTCCCTCACCACAATCCAGATTCTTTTGGGGATTTACCAGTACTGTAACCATACCAGGAAGTACTTAATTTATTAAGCTACTGCTTTTCTTAATCTCTGTGGAGATATTTACTGATAAACAGCTACCTACGCAGCATGTTCATGTCGTTCCTAAATGAGCTTTTATCGCTCTCCCCTCACCACAAATCAGATTCTTCTGAGGAGTTCCCCGTACATTATCCTTTGCCCTGTGTAATTACCTTAACAAGCTCCAGCTGTTTTTATTCTCAGAAGGTTTACTCCCTGATATACAGCTGCCTACCACCTGCGTACGTGCAGGTCCTAAATGAGCTTTTTTCTCTGTTCCCTCACCACAATCCAGATTCTTTTGGGGAGTTACCAGTACAGTAACCATACCAGGATTACTTAATTTATTAAGCTACTGCTTTTCTTAATCTCAGTGGAGATATTTACTGATAAATAGCTACCTACGCAGCATGATCATGTCGTTCCTAAATGAGCTTTTATCTCTCTCCCCTCACCACAAATCAGATTCTTCTCAGGAGTTCCCAGTACATTATCCTTTCCCCTGTGTAATTACCTTAACAAGCTGCAGCTGTTTTTATTCTCAGAAGGTTTACTCCCTGATATACAGGTGCCTACCCCCTTCGTAAGTGCAAGTCCTAAATGAGCTTTATTCTCTGTTCCCTCACCACAATCCAGATTCTTTTGGGGAGTACCAGTACAGTAACCATACCAGGAAGTACTTAATTTATTAATTTACTGCTTTTCTTAATCTCAGTGGAGATATTTACTGATAAAGAGCTACCTACACAGAATGTTCATGCCGTTCCTAAATGAGCTTTTATCTCTCTCCCTCACCACAATCAGATTCTTCTGAGGAGTTCCCAGTACATTATCCTTTCCCCTGTGTAATTACCTTAACAAGCTCCAGCTGTTTTTATTCTCAGAGGGTTTACTCCCTGATATACAGCTGCCTACCTCCTTCGTAAGTGCAGTTCCTAAATGAGCTTTTTTCTCTGTTCCCTCACCACAATCCAGATTCTTTTGGGGAGTTACCAGTACAGTATCCATACCAGGAAGTACTTAATTTATTAAGCTACTTCTTCTCTTAATCTCAGTGGACATATTTAAAGATAAACAGCTACGTATGCAGCATGTTCATGTCGTTCCTAAATGAGCTTTTATCTCTCTCCCCTCACCACAAATCAGATTCTTCTGAGGAGTTCCCAGTACATTATCCTTTCCCCTGTGTAATTACCTTAACAAGCTCCAGCTGTTTTTATTCTCAGAAGGTTTACTCCCTGATATACAGCTGCCTACCCCCTTCGTAATGCAGGTCCTAAATGATCTTTTTTCTCTGTTCCCTCACCACAATCCAGATTCTTTGGGGAGTTACCAGTACAGTAACCATACCAGGAAGTACTTAATTTATTAAGCTACTGTTTTTCTTAATCTCAGGGGAGATATTTACTGATAAACAGCTACCTACGCAGCATGTTCATATCTTTCCTAAATGAGCTTTTATCTCTCTCCCCTCACCACAAATCAGATTCTTCTGAGGATTTCCCAGTACATTATCCTTTCCCCTGTGTAATTACCTTAACAAGCTCCAGCTGTTTTTATTCTCAGAAGGTTTACTCCCTGATATACAGCTGCCTACCCCCTTGGTAAGTGCAGGTCCTAAATGAGCTTTTTTCTCTGTTCCCTCACCACAATCCAGATTCTTTTGGGGAGTTACAGTACAGGAACCATACCAGGAAGTACTTAATTTATTAAGCTACTGCTTTTCTTAATCTCAGTGGAGATATTTACTGATAAACAGCTACGTACGCAGCATGTTCATGTCGTTCCTAAATGAGCTTTTATCTCTCTCCCCTCACCACAAATCAGATTCTTCTGAGGAGTTCCCAGTACATTATCCTTTCCCCTGTGTAATTACGTTAACAAGCTCCAGCTGTTTTTATTCTCAGAAGGTTTACTCCCTGATATACAGCTGCCTACCCCCTTCGTAAGTGCAGGTCCTAAATGAGCTTTTTTCTCTGTTCCCTCACCACAATCCAGATTCTTTTGGGGAGTTACCAGTACAGTAACCATACCAGGAAGTACTTAATTTATTAAGCTACCGCTTTTCATAATCTCAGTGGAGATATTTACTGATAAACAGCTACCTACGCAGCTTGTTCATGTCGTTGCTAAATGAGCTTTTATCTCTCTCCCTCACCACAAATCAGATTCTTCTGAGGAGTTCCCAGTATTTTATCCTTTCCCCTGTGTAATTACCTTACCAAGCTCCAGCTGTTTTTATTCTCAGAAGGTTTACTCCCTGATATACAGCTGCCTCCCACCTTCGTAAGTGCAGGTCCTAAATGAGCTTTTTTCTCTGTTCCCTCACCACAATCCAGATTCTTTTGGGGAGTTACCAGTACAGTAACCCTCCCCGGAAGTACTTAATTTATTAAGCTACTGCTTTTCTTAAGCTCAGTTGAGATATTTACTGATAAACAGCTACGTACGCAGCATGTTCATGTCGTTCCTAAATGAGCTTTTATCTATCTCCCCTCACCACAAATCAGATTCTTCTGAGGAGTTCCCAGTACATTATCCTTTCCCCTGTGTAATTACGTTAACAAGCTCCAGCTGTTTTTATTCTCAGAAGGTTTACTCCCTGATATACAGCTGCCTACCCCCTTCGTAAGTGCAGGTCCTAAATGAGCTTTTTTCTCTGTTCCCTCACCACAATCCAGATTCTTTTGGGGAGTTACCAGTACAGTAACCATACCAGGAAGTACTTAATTTATTAAGCTACCGCTTTTTCATAATCTCAGTGGAGATATTTACTGATAAACAGCTTCCTACGCAGCTTGTTCATGTCGTTGATAAATGAGCTTTTATCTCTCTCCCCTCACCACAAATCAGATTCTTCTGAGGAGTTCCCAGTATTTTATCCTTTCCCCTGTGTAATTACCTTACCAAGCTCCAGCTTTTTTATTCTCAGAAGGTTTACTCCCTGATATACAGCTGCCTCCCACCTTCGTAAGTGCAGGTCCTAAATGAGCTTTTTTCTCTTTTCCCTCACCACAATCCAGATTGTTTTGGGGCGTTACCAGTACAGTAACCCTCCCCGGAAGTACTTAATTTATTAAGCTACTGCTTTTCTTAAGCTCAGTTGAGATATTTACTGATAAACAGCTACCTACACAGCATGTTCATGCCGTTCCTAAATGAGCTTTTATCTCTCTCCCCTCACCACAATCAGATTCTTCTGAGGAGTTCCCAGTACATTATCCTTTCCCCTGTGTAATTACCTTAACAAGCTCCAGCTGTTTTTATTCTCAGAGGGTTTACTCCCTGATATACAGCTGCCTACCTCCTTCGTAAGTGCAGTTCCTAAATGAGCTTTTTTCTCTGTTCCCTCACCACAATCCAGATTCTTTTGGGGAGTTACCAGTACAGTATCCATACCAGGAAGTACTTAATTTATTAAGCTACTTCTTCTCTTAATCTCAGTGGACATATTTAAAGATAAACAGCTACGTATGCAGCATGTTCATGTCGTTCCTAAATGAGCTTTTATCTCTCTCCCCTCACCACAAATCAGATTCTTCTGAGGAGTTCCCAGTACATTATCCTTTCCCCTGTGTAATTACCTTAACAAGCTCCAGCTGTTTTTATTCTCAGAAGGTTTACTCCCTGATATACAGCTGCCTACCCCCTTCGTAATGCAGGTCCTAAATGATCTTTTTTCTCTGTTCCCTCACCACAATCCAGATTCTTTGGGGAGTTACCAGTACAGTAACCATACCAGGAAGTACTTAATTTATTAAGCTACTGTTTTTCTTAATCTCAGGGGAGATATTTACTGATAAACAGCTACCTACGCAGCATGTTCATATCTTTCCTAAATGAGCTTTTATCTCTCTCCCCTCACCACAAATCAGATTCTTCTGAGGATTTCCCAGTACATTATCCTTTCCCCTGTGTAATTACCTTAACAAGCTCCAGCTGTTTTTATTCTCAGAAGGTTTACTCCCTGATATACAGCTGCCTACCCCCTTGGTAAGTGCAGGTCCTAAATGAGCTTTTTTCTCTGTTCCCTCACCACAATCCAGATTCTTTTGGGGAGTTACAGTACAGGAACCATACCAGGAAGTACTTAATTTATTAAGCTACTGCTTTTCTTAATCTCAGTGGAGATATTTACTGATAAACAGCTACGTACGCAGCATGTTCATGTCGTTCCTAAATGAGCTTTTATCTCTCTCCCCTCACCACAAATCAGATTCTTCTGAGGAGTTCCCAGTACATTATCCTTTCCCCTGTGTAATTACGTTAACAAGCTCCAGCTGTTTTTATTCTCAGAAGGTTTACTCCCTGATATACAGCTGCCTACCCCCTTCGTAAGTGCAGGTCCTAAATGAGCTTTTTTCTCTGTTCCCTCACCACAATCCAGATTCTTTTGGGGAGTTACCAGTACAGTAACCATACCAGGAAGTACTTAATTTATTAAGCTACCGCTTTTCATAATCTCAGTGGAGATATTTACTGATAAACAGCTACCTACGCAGCTTGTTCATGTCGTTGCTAAATGAGCTTTTATCTCTCTCCCTCACCACAAATCAGATTCTTCTGAGGAGTTCCCAGTATTTTATCCTTTCCCCTGTGTAATTACCTTACCAAGCTCCAGCTGTTTTTATTCTCAGAAGGTTTACTCCCTGATATACAGCTGCCTCCCACCTTCGTAAGTGCAGGTCCTAAATGAGCTTTTTTCTCTGTTCCCTCACCACAATCCAGATTCTTTTGGGGAGTTACCAGTACAGTAACCCTCCCCGGAAGTACTTAATTTATTAAGCTACTGCTTTTCTTAAGCTCAGTTGAGATATTTACTGATAAACAGCTACGTACGCAGCATGTTCATGTCGTTCCTAAATGAGCTTTTATCTATCTCCCCTCACCACAAATCAGATTCTTCTGAGGAGTTCCCAGTACATTATCCTTTCCCCTGTGTAATTACGTTAACAAGCTCCAGCTGTTTTTATTCTCAGAAGGTTTACTCCCTGATATACAGCTGCCTACCCCCTTCGTAAGTGCAGGTCCTAAATGAGCTTTTTTCTCTGTTCCCTCACCACAATCCAGATTCTTTTGGGGAGTTACCAGTACAGTAACCATACCAGGAAGTACTTAATTTATTAAGCTACCGCTTTTCATAATCTCAGTGGAGATATTTACTGATAAACAGCTTCCTACGCAGCTTGTTCATGTCGTTGCTAAATGAGCTTTTATCTCTCTCCCCTCACCACAAATCAGATTCTTCTGAGGAGTTCCCAGTATTTTATCCTTTCCCCTGTGTAATTACCTTACCAAGCTCCAGCTTTTTTTATTCTCAGAAGGTTTACTCCCTGATATACAGCTGCCTCCCACCTTCGTAAGTGCAGGTCCTAAATGAGCTTTTTTCTCTTTTCCCTCACCACAATCCAGATTGTTTTGGGGCGTTACCAGTACAGTAACCCTCCCCGGAAGTACTTAATTTATTAAGCTACTGCTTTTCTTAAGCTCAGTTGAGATATTTACTGATAAACAGCTACCTACGCAGCATGTTCCTGTCGTTCTTAAATGAGCTTTTATCTCTCTCCCCTCACCACAAATCAGATTCTTCTGATTAGTTCCCAGTACATTATACTTTCCTCTGTGTAACTACCTTAACAAGCTCCAGCTGTTTTTATTCTCACAAGCTTTACACCCTGATATACAGCTGCCTACCCCCTTCGTAAGTGCAGGTCCTAAGTGAGCATTTTTCTCTGTTCCCTCAGGACAATCCAGATTCTTTTGGGGAGTTACCAGTACAGTAACCATACCAGGAAGCACTTAATTTATTAAGCTACTGTTTTTCTTAATCTCAGGGGAGATATTTACTGATAAACAGCTACCTACGCAGCATGTTCATATCTTTCCTAAATGAGCTTTTATCTCTCTCCCCTCACCACAAATCAGATTCTTCTGAGGATTTCCCAGTACATTATCCTTTCCCCTGTGTAATTACCTTAACAAGCTCCAGCTGTTTTTATTCTCAGAAGGTTTACTCCCTGATATACAGCTGCCTACCCCCTTGGTAAGTGCAGGTCCTAAATGAGCTTTTTTCTCTGTTCCCTCACCACAATCCAGATTCTTTTGGGGAGTTACAGTACAGGAACCATACCAGGAAGTACTTAATTTATTAAGCTACTGCTTTTCTTAATCTCAGTGGAGATATTTACTGATAAACAGCTACGTACGCAGCATGTTCATGTCGTTCCTAAATGAGCTTTTATCTCTCTCCCCTCACCACAAATCAGATTCTTCTGAGGAGTTCCCAGTACATTATCCTTTCCCCTGTGTAATTACGTTAACAAGCTCCAGCTGTTTTTATTCTCAGAAGGTTTACTCCCTGATATACAGCTGCCTACCCCCTTCGTAAGTGCAGGTCCTAAATGAGCTTTTTTCTCTGTTCCCTCACCACAATCCAGATTCTTTTGGGGAGTTACCAGTACAGTATCCATAGCAGGAAGTACTTAATTTATTGAGCTACTGCTTTTCTTATTCTCAGTGGAGATATTTACTGATAAACAGCTACCTAGGCAGCATGTTCATGTCGATCTTAAATGAGCTTTTATCTCTCTCCCCTCACCACAAATCAGATTCTTCTTAGGAGTTCCCAGTACATTATCCTTTCCCCTGTGTAATTACCTTAACAAGCTCCAGCTGTTTTTATTCTCAGAAGGTTTACTCCCTGATATACAGCTGCCTACCCCCTTCGTAAGTGTAGGTCCTAAATGTGCTTTTTTCTTTGTTCCCTCACCACAATCCAGATTCTTTTGGGGAGTTACAGTTCAGGAACCATACCAGGAAGTACTTAATTTATTAAGCTACTGCTTTTCTTAATCTCAGTGGAGATATTTACTGATAAACAGCTACGTACGCAGCATGTTCATGTCGTTCCTAAATGAGCTTTTATCTCTCTCCCCTCACCACATATCAGATTCTTCTGAGGAGTTCCCAGTACATTATCCTTTCCCCTGTGTAATTACGTTAACAAGCTCCAGCTGTTTTTATTCTCAGAAGGTTTACTCCCTGATATACAGCTACCTACCCCCTTGGTAAGTGCAGGTCCTAAATGAGCTTTTTTCTCTGTTCCCTCACCACAATCCAGATTCTTTTGGGTAGTTACCAGTAGAGTAACCATACCAGAAAGTACTTAATATATTAAGCTACTGCTTTTCTTAATCTCAGTGGAGATATTTACTGATAAACAGCTACCTACGCAGCATGTTGATGTCGTTCCTAAATGAGCTTTTATCTCTCTCCCCTCACCACAAATCAGATTCTTCTGAGGAGTTCCCAGTACATTATCCATTCCCCTGTGTAATTTCTTTAACAAGCTCCAGCTGTTTTTATTCTCAGAAGGTTTACTCCCTGATATACAGCTGCCTACCCCCTTCGTAAGTGCAGGTCCTAAATGAGCTTTTTTCTCTGTTCCCTCCCCACAATCCAGATTCTTTTGGGGAGTAACCAGTACAGTAACCATACCAGGAAGTACTTAATTTATTAAGCTACTGCTTTTCATAATCTCAGTGGAGATATTTACTGATAAACAGCTACCTACGCAGCTTGTTCATGTCGTTGCTAAATGAGCTTTTATATCTCTCCCCTCACCACAAATCAGATTCTTCTGAGGAGTTCCCAGTACTTTATCCTTTCCCCTGTGTAATTACCTTACCAAGCTCCAGCTGTTTTTATTCTCAGAAGGTTTACTCCCTGATATACAGCTGCCTACCCCCTTCGTAAGTGCAGGTCCTAAATGAGCTTTTTTCTCTGTTCCCTCACCACAATCCAGATTCTTTTGGGGAGTTACCAGTACAGTAACCATACCCGGAAGTACTTAATTTATTAAGCTACTGCTTTTCTTAAGCTCAGTGGAGATATTTACTGATAAACAGCTACCTACGCAGCATGTTCCTGTCGTTCCTAAATGAGCTTTTATCTCTCTCCCCTCACCACAAATCAGATTCTTCTGAGGAGTTCCCAGTACATTATCCTTTCCCCTGTGTAACTACCTTAACAAGCTCCAGCTGTTTTTATTCTCACAAGGTTTACACCCTGATATACAGCTGCCTACCCCCTTCGTAAGTGCAGGTCCTAAGTGAGCTTTTTTCTCTGTTCCCTCACCACAATCCAGATTCTTTTGGGGAGTTACCAGTACAGTAACTATACCAGGAAGCACTTAATTTATTAAGCTACTGCTTTTCTTAATCTCAGTGGAGATATTTACTGATAAACAGCTACCTACGCAGCATGTTCATGTCGTTCCTAAATGAGCTTTTATCTCTCTCCCCTCACCACAAATCAGATTCTTCTGAGGAGTTCCCAGTACATTATCCTTTCCCCTGTGTAATTACCTTAACAAGCTCCAGCTGTTTTTATTCTCAGAAGGTTTACTCCCTGATATACACCTGCCTACCCCCTTCCTAAGTGCAGGTCCTAAATGAGATTTTTTCTCTGTTCCCTCACCACAATCCAGATTCTTTTGGGGAGTTACCAGTACAGTAACCATACCAGGAAGTACTTAATTTATTAAGCTACTGCTTTTCTTAATCTCAGTGGAGATATTTACTGATAAACAGCTACCTACGCAGCATGTTCATTTCGTTCCTAAATGACCTTTTTTCTCTGTTCCCTCACCACAATGCAGATTCTTTTGGGGAGTTACCAGTACAGGATCCATACCAGGAAGTACTTAATTCATTAAGCTGCTTCTTTTCTAATTCTGAGTGGAGATATTTACGGATAAACAGCTACGTATGCAGCATGTTCATGTCGTTCCTTAATGAGCTTTTATCTCTCTCCCCTCACCACAAATCAGATTCTTCTGAGGAGTTGCCAGTACATTATCCTTTCCGCTGTGTAATTACCTTAACAAGCTCCAGCTGTTTTTATTCTCAGAAGGTTTACTCCCTGATATACAACTGCCTACGCCCTTCGTAAGTGCAGGTCCTAAATGAGCTTTATTCTCTGTTCCCTCACCACAATCCAGATTTTTTTGGGGAGTTACCAGTAAAATATCCATACCAGGAAGTACTTAATTTATTAAGCTACTGCTTTTCTTAATCTCAGTGGAGATATTTACTGATAAACAGCTACGTATGCAGCATGTTCATGTCGTTCCTAAATGAGGTATTATCTCTCTCCCCTCATCACAAATCAGGTTCTTCTGAGGATTTCCCAGTACATTATCCTTTACCCTGTGTAATTACCTTAACAAGCTCCAGCTGTTTTTATTCTCAGAAGGTTTACTCCCTGATATACAGCTGCCTACCCCCTTTGTATGTGCATGTCCTAAATGAGCTTTTATCTGTTCTCTCACCACAATCCAGATTCTTTTGGGGAGTTACCAGTACAGTAACCATACCAGGAAGTACTTAATTTATTAAGCTACTGCTTTTCTTAATCTCAGTGGAGATATTTACTGATAAACAGCTACCTATGCAGCATGTTCATGTCGTTCCTAAATGAGCTTTTATCTCTCTCCCCTCATCACAATTCAGATTCATCTGAGGATTTCCCAGTACATTATCCTTTCCCCTGTGTAATTACCTTAACAAGCTCCAGCTGTTTTTATTCTCAGAAGGTTTACTCCCTGATATACAATTGCCTACCCCCTTCGTAAGTGCAGGTCCTAAATGAGCTTTTTTCTCTGTTCCCTCAAGACAATCCAGATTCTTTTGGGGAGTTACCAGTACAGGAACCATACCAGGAAGTACTTAATTTATTAAGCTACTGCTTTTCTTAATCTCAGTGGAGATATTTACTTATAAACAGCTACCTACGCAGCATGTTCATGTCGTTCCTAAATGAGCTTTTATCTCTCTGCCCTCACCACAAATCAGATTCTTCTGAGGAGTTCCCAGTACATTATCCTTTCCCCTGTGTAATTACCTTAACAAGCTCCAGCTGTTTTTATTCTCAGAAGGTTTACTCCCTGATATACAGCTGCCTACCCCCTTCGTAAGTGCAGGTCCTAAATGAGCTTTTTTCTCTGTTCCCTCAAGACAATCCAGATTATTTTGGGGAGTTACCAGTACAGTAACCATACCAGGAAGTACTTAATTTATTAAGCTACTGCTTTTCTTAATCTCAGTGGAGATATTTACTGATAAACACCTACGTATGCAGCATGTCCATGTCGTTCCTAAATGAGCTTTTATCTCTCTCCCCTCACCACAAATCAGATTGTTCTGAGGAGTTCCCAGTAGAATATCCTTTCCCCTGTGTAATTACCTTAACAAGCTCCAGCTGTTTTTATTCTTAGAAGGTTTACTCCCTGATATACTGCTGCCTACCCCCTTCGTAAGTGCAGGTCTTAAATGAGCTTTTTTCTCTGTTCCCTCACCACAATCCAGATTCTTTTTGGGAGTTACCAGTACAGTAACCATACCAGGAAGTACTTAATTTATTAAGCTACTGCTTTTCTTAATCTCAGTGGAGATACTTAGTGATAAACAGCTACCTACGCAGCATGTTCATGTCGTTCCTAAATGAGCTTTTATCGCTCTCCCCTCACCACAAATCAGATTCTTCTGAGGAGTTCCCAGTACATTATCCTTTCCCCTGTGTAATTACCTTAACAAGCTCCAGCTGTTTTTATTCTCAGAAGGTTTACTCCCTGATATACAGCTGCCTACCCCCTTTGTAAGTGCAGGTCCTAAATGAGCTTTTATCTGTTCCCTCACAACAATCCAGATTCTTTTGGGGAGTTACCAGTACAGTAACCATACCAGGAAGTACTTAATTTGTTAAGCTACTGCTTTTCTTAATCTCAGTGGAGATATTTACTGATAAACAGCTACCTACGCAGCATGTTCATGTCGTTCCTAAATGAGCTTTTATCTCTCTCCCCTCATCACAGTTCAGATTCTTCTGAGGATTTCCCAGTACATTATCCTTTTCCCTGTGTAATTACCTTAACAAGCTCCAGATGTTTTTATTCTCAGAAGTTTTACTCCCTGATATACAAATGCCTACCCCCTTCGTAAGTGCAGGTCCTAAATGAGCTTTTTTCTCTGTTCCCTCAAGACAATCCAGATTCTTTTGGGGAGTTACCAGTACAGTAACCATACCAGGAAGTACTTAATTTATTAAGCTACTGCTTTTCATAATCTCAGTGGAGATATTTACTGATAAACCGCTACCTACGCAGCTTGTTCATGTCGTTGATAAATGAGCTTTTATCTCTCTCACCTCACCACAAATCAGATTCTTCTGAGGAGTTCCCAGTACTTTATCCTTTCCCCTGTGTAATTACCTTAACAAGCTCCAGCTGTTTTTATTCTCAGAAGGTTTACTCCCTGATATACAGCTGCCTACCCCCTTCGTAAGTGCAGGTCCTAAATGAGCTTTTTTCTCTGTTCCCTCACCACAATCCAGATACTTTTGGGGAGTTACCAGTACAGTAACGACACCAGGAAGTACTTAATTTATTAAGCTACTGCTTTTCTTAATCTCAGTTGAGATATTTACTGATATATAGCTACCTACGCAGCATGTTCATGTCGTGCCTAAATGAGCTTTTATCTCTCTCCCCTCACCACAAATCAGATTCTTCTGAGGAGTTCCCAGTACATTATCCTTTCCCCTGTGTAATTACCTTAACAAGCTCCAGCTGTTTTTATTCTCAGAAGGTTTACTCCCTGATATACACCTGCCTACCCCCTTCCTAAGTGCAGGTCCTAAATGAGATTTTTTCTCTGTTCCCTCACCACAATCCAGATTCTTTTGGGGAGTTACCAGTACAGTAACCATACCAGGAAGTACTTAATTTATTAAGCTACTGCTTTTCTTAATCTCAGTGGAGATATTTACTGATAAACAGCTACCTACGCAGCATGTTCATTTCGTTCCTAAATGACCTTTTTTCTCTGTTCCCTCACAACAATGCAGATTCTTTTGGGGAGTTACCAGTACAGGATCCATACCAGGAAGTACTTAATTCATTAAGCTGCTGCTTTTCTAAATCTGAGTGGAGATATTTACGGATAAACAGCTACGTATGCAGCATGTTCATGTCGTTCCTTAATGAGCTTTTATCTCTCTCCCCTCACCACAAATCAGATTCTTCTGAGGTGTTCCCAGTACATTATCCTTTCCGCTGTGTAATTACCTTAACAAGCTCCAGCTGTTTTTATTCTCAGAAGGTTTACTCCCTGATATACAACTGCCTACGCCCTTCGTAAGTGCAGGTCCTAAATGAGCTTTATTCTCTGTTCCCTCACCACAATCCAGATTTTTTGGGGAGTTACCAGTAAAATATCCATACCAGGAAGTACTTAATTTATTAAGCTACTGCTTTTCTTAATCTCAGTGGAGATATTTACTGATAAACAGCTACGTATGCAGCATGTTCATGTCGTTCCTAAATGAGGTATTATCTCTCTCCCCTCATCACAAATCAGGTTCTTCTGAGGATTTCCCAGTACATTATCCTTTACCCTGTGTAATTACCTTAACAAGCTCCAGCTGTTTTTATTCTCAGAAGGTTTACTAACTGATATACAACTGCCTACCCCCTTCGTAAGTGCAGGTCCTAAATGAGCTTTTTTCTCTGTTCCCTCACCACACTCCAGATTCTTTTGGGGAGTTACCAGTACAGTAACCATACCAGGAAGTACTTAATTTATTAAGCTACTGCTTTTCTTAATCTCAGTGGAGATACTTAGTGATAAACAGCTACCTGCGCAGCATGTTCATGTCGTTCAGAAATGAGCTTTTATCTCTCTCCCCTCACCACAAATCAGATTCTTCTGAGGAGTTCCCAGTACATTATCCTTTCCCCTGTGTAATTACCTTAACAAGCTCCAGCTGTTTTTATTCTCAGAAGGTTTACTCCCTGATATACAGCTGCCTACCCTCTTTGTAAGTGCAGGTCCTAAATGAGCTTTTATCTGTTCCCTCACCACAATCCAGATTCTTTTGGGGAGTTACCAGTACAGTAACCACACCAGGAAGTACTTAATTTATTAAGCTACTGCTTTTCTTAATCTCAGTTGAGATATTTACTGATAAATAGCTACCTACGCAGCATGTTCATGTCGTGCCTAAATGAGCTTTTATCTCTCTCCCCTCACCACAAATCAGATTCTTCTGAGGAGTTCCCAGTACATTATCCTTTCCCCTGTGTAATTACATTAACAAGCTCCAGCTGTTTTTATTCTCAGAAGGTTTACTCCCTGATATACACCTGCCTACCCCCTTCCTAAGTGCAGGTCCTAAATGAGATTTTTTCTCTGTTCCCTCACCACAATCCAGATTCTTTTGGGGAGTTACCAGTACAGTAACCATACCAGGAAGTACTTAATTTATTAAGCTACTGCTTTTCTTAATCTCAGTGGAGATATTTACTGATAAACAGCTACCTACGCAGCATGTTCATTTCGTTCCTAAATGACCTTTTTTCTCTGTTCCCTCACCACAATGCAGATTCTTTTGGGGAGTTACCAGTACAGGATCCATACCAGGAAGTACTTAATTCATTAAGCTGCTGCTTTTCTAAATCTGAGTGGAGATATTTACGGATAAACAGCTACGTATGCAGCATGTTCATGTCGTTCCTTAATGAGCTTTTATCTCTCTCCCCTCACCACAAATCAGATTCTTCTGAGGAGTTCCCAGTACATTATCCTTTCCGCTGTGTAATTACCTTAACAAGCTCCAGCTGTTTTTATTCTCAGAAGGTTTACTCCCTGATATACAACTGCCTACGCCCTTCGTAAGTGCAGGTCCTAAATGAGCTTTATTCTCTGTTCCCTCACCACAATCCAGATTTTTTGGGGAGTTACCAGTAAAATATCCATACCAGGAAGTACTTAATTTATTAAGCTACTGCTTTTCTTAATCTCAGTGGAGATATTTACTGATAAACAGCTACGTATGCAGCATGTTCATGTCGTTCCTAAATGAGGTATTATCTCTCTCCCCTCATCACAAATCAGGTTCTTCTGAGGATTTCCCAGTAAATTATCCTTTACCCTGTGTAATTACCTTAACAAGCTCCACCTGTTTTTATTCTCAGAAGGTTTACTAACTGATATACAACTGCCTACCCCCTTCGTAAGTGCAGGTCCTAAATGAGCTTTTTTCTCTGTTCCCTCACCACAATCCAGATTCTTTTGGGGAGTTACCAGTACAGTAACCATACCAGGAAGTACATAATTTATTAAGCTACTGCTTTTCTTAATCTCAGTGGAGATACTTAGTGATAAACAGCTACCTGCGCAGCATGTTCATGTCGTTCAGAAATGAGCTTTTATCTCTCTCCCCTCACCACAAATCAGATTCTTCTGAGGAGTTCCCAGTACATTATCCTTTCCCCTGTGTAATTACCTTAACAAGCTCCAGCTGTTTTTATTCTCAGAAGGTTTACTCCCTGATATACAGCTGCCTACCCCCGTTGTAAGTGCAGGTCCTAAATGAGCTATTATCTGTTCCCTCACCACAATCCAGATTCTTTTGGGGAGTTACCAGTACAGTAACCATACCAGGAAGTACTTAATTTATTAAGCTACTGCTTTTCTTAATCTCAGTGGAGATATTTACTGATAAACAGCTACCTATGCAGCATGTTCATGTCGTTCCTAAATGAGCTTTTATCTCTCTCCCCTCATCACAATTCAGATTCTTCTGAGGATTTCCCAGTACATTATCCTTTCCCCTGTGTAATTACCTTAACAAGCTCCAGCTGTTTTTATTCTCAGAAGGTTTACTCCCTGATATACAAATGCCTACCCCCTTCGTAAGTGCAGGTCCTAAATGAGCTTTTTTCTCTGTTCCCTCAAGACAATCCAGATTCTTTTGGGGAGTTACCAGTACAGGAACCATACCAGGAAGTACTTAATTTATTAAGCTACTGCTTTTCTTAATCTCAGTGGAGATATTTACTTATAAACAGCTACCTACGCAGCATGTTCATGTCGTTCCTAAATGAGCTTTTATCTCTCTGCCCTCACCACAAATCAGATTCTTCTGAGGAGTTCCCAGTACATTATCCTTTCCCCTGTGTAATTACCTTAACAAGCTCCAGCTGTTTTTATTCTCAGAAGGTTTACTCCCTGATATACAGCTGCCTACCCCCTTCGTAAGTGCAGGTCCTAAATGAGGTTTTTTCTCTGTTCCCTCAAGACAATCCAGATTATTTTGGGGAGTTACCAGTACAGTAACCATACCAGGAAGTACTTAATTTATTAAGCTACTGCTTTTCTTAATCTCAGTGGAGATATTTACTGATAAACAGCTACCTACGCAGCATGTTCATGTCGTTCCTAAATGAGCTTTTATCTCTCTCCCCTCACCACAAATCAGATTCTTCTCAGGAGTTCCCAGTACATTATCCTTTCCCCTGTGTAATTAACTTAACAAGCTGCAGCTGTTTTTATTCTCAGAAGGGATACTCCCTGATATACAGCTGCTTAACCCCTTCGTAAATGCAGGTCCTAAATGAGCTTTTTTCTCTGTTCCCTCACCACAATCCAGATTCTTTTGGGGAGTTACCAGTACCGTATCCATACCAGGAAGTACTTAATTTATTAAGCTGCTGCTTTTCTTAATCTCAGTGGAGATATTTATGGATAAACAGCTACGTATGCAGCATGTTCATGTCGTTCCTAAATGAGCTCTTATCTCTCTCCCCTCACCACAAATCAGATTCTTCTGAGGAGTTCCCAGTACATTATCCTTTCCCCTGTGTAATTACCTTAACAAGCTCCAGCTCTTTTTATTCTCAGAAGGTTTACTCCCTGATATACAGCTGCCTACCCCCTTCGTAAGTGCAGGTCTTAAATGAGCTTTTTTCTCTGTTCCCTCACCACAATCCAGATTCTTTTTGGGAGTTACCAGTACAGTAACCATACCAGGAAGTACTTAATTTATTAAGCTACTGCTTTTCTTAATCTCAGTGGAGATACTTAGTGATAAACAGCTACCTACGCAGCATGTTCATGTCGTTCCTAAATGAGCTTTTATCTCTCTCCCCTCACCACAAATCAGATTCTTCTGAGGAGTTCCCAGTACATTATCCTTTCCCCTGTGTAATTACCTTAACAAGCTCCAGCTGTTTTTAATCTCAGAAGGTTTACTCCCTGATATACAGCTGCCTACCCCCTTCGTAAGTGCACGTCCTAAATGAGCTTTTTTCTCTGTTCCCTCACCACAATCCAGATTCTTTTGGGGAGTTACCAGTACAATAACCACACCAGGAAGTACTTAATTTATTAAGCTACTGCTTTTCTTAATCTCAGTTGAGATATTTACTGATAAACAGCTACCTACGCAGCATGTTCATGTCGTGCCTAAATGAGCTTTTATCTCTCTCCCCTCAGCACAAATCAGATTCTTCTGAGGAGTTCCCAGTACATTATCCTTTCCCCTGTGTAATTACCTTAACAAGCTCCAGCTGTTTTTATTCTCAGAAGGTTTACTCCCTGATATACAGCTGCCTACCTCCTTCGTAAGTGCAGGTCCTAAATGAGCTTTTTTCTCTGTTCCCTCACCACAATCCAGATTCTTTTCGGGAGTTCCCAGTACAGTAACCATACCAGGAAGTACTTAATTTATTAAGCTACTGCTTTTCTTAATCTCAGTGGAGATATTTACTGATAAACAGCTACCTACGCAGCATGTTCATGTCGTTCCTAAATGAGCTTTTATCTCTCTCCCCTCACCACAAATCAGATTCTTCTGAGGAGTTCCCAGTACATTATCCTTTCCGCTGTGTAAATAAATTAACAAGCTCCAGCTGTTTTTATTCTCAGAAGGTTTACTCCCTGCTATACAGCTGCCTACCCCCTTCGTAAGTGCAGGTCCTAAATGAGCTTTTTTCTCTGTTCCCTCAAGACAATCCAGATTCTTTTGGGGAGTTACCAGTACAGTAACCATACCAGGAAGTACGTAATTTATTAAGCTACTGCTTTTCTTAATCTCAGTGGAGATATTTACTGATAAACACCTACGTATGCAGCATGTTCATGTCGTTCCTAAATGAGCTTTTATCTCTCTCCCCTCACCACAAATCAGATTGTTCTGAGGAGTTCCCAGTAGAATATCCTTTCCCCTGTGTAATTACCTTAACAAGCTCCAGCTGTTTTTATTCTCAGAAGGTTTACTCCCTGATATACTGCTGCCTACCCCCTTTGTAAGTGCAGGTCCTATATGAGCTTTTTTCTCTGTTCCCTCACCACAATCCTGATTCTTTTGGGGAGTTACCAGTACAGTAACCATACCAGGAAGTACTTAATTTATTAAGCTACTGCTTTTCTTAATCTCAGTGAAGATATTTACTGATAAACAGCTACCTACGCAGCATGTTCATGTCGTTCCTAAATGAGCTTTTATCTCTCTCCCCTCACCACAAATCAGATTCTTCTGAGGAGTTACCAGTACATTATCCTTTCCCCTGTGTAATTACCTTAACAAGCTGCAGCTGTTTTTATTCTCAGAAGGGATACTCCCTGATATACAGCTGCTTACCCCCTACGTAAATGCAGGTCCTAAATGAGCTTTTTTCTCTGTTCCCTCACCACAATCCAGATTCTTTTGGGGAGTTACCAGTACAGTATCCATACCAGGAAGTACTTAATTTATTAAGCTGCTGCTTTTCTTAATCTCAGTGGAGATATTTACGAATAAACAGCTACGTATGCAGCATGTTCATGTCGTTCCTAAATGAGCTTTTTTCTCTCTCCCCTCACCACAAATCAGATTCTTCTGAGGAGTTCCCAGTACATTATCCTTTCCCCTGTGTAATTACCTTAACAAGCTCCAGCTGTTTTTATTCTCAGAAGGTTTACTCCCTGATATACAGCTGCCTACCCCCTTCGTAAGTGCAGGTCCTAAATGAGCTTTTTTCTCTGTTCCCTCACCACAATCCAGATTCTTTTGAGGAGTTACCAGTACAGTAACCATACCAGGAAGTACTTAATTTATTAAGCTACTGCTTTTCTTAATCTCAGTGGAGATATTTACTGATAAACAGCTACCTACGCAGCATGTTCATGTCGTTCCTAAATGAGCTTTTATCTCTCTCCCCTCACCACAAATCAGATTCTTCTGAGGAGTTCCCAGTACACTATCCTTTCCCCTGTGTAATTACCTTAACAAGCTCCAGCTGTTTTTATTCTCAGAAGGTTTACTCCCTGATATACAGCTGCCTACCCCCTTCGTAAGTGCAGGTCCTAAATGAGCTTTTTTCTCTGTTCCCTCAAGACAATCCAGATTCTTTTGGGGAGTTACCAGTACAGTAACCATACCAGGAAGTACTTAATTTATTAAGCTACTGCTTTTCTTAATCTCAGTGGAGATATTTACTGATAAACAGCTACGTATGCAGCATGTTCATGTGGTTCCTAAATGAGCTTTTATCTCTCTACCCTCACCACAAATCAGATTCTTCTGAGGATTTCCCAGTAGAATATCCTTTCCCCTGTGTAATTACCTTAACAAGCTCCAGCTGTTTTTATTCTCAGAAGGTTTACTCCCTGATATACTGCTGCCTACCCCCATCGTAAGTGCAGGTCGTATATGAGCTTTTTTCTCTGTTCCCTCACCACAATCCAGATTCTTTTGGGGAGTTACCAGTACAGTAACCATACCAGGAAGTACTTAATTTATTCAGCTACTGCTTTTCTTAATCTCAGTGAAGATATTTTCTGATAAACAGCTACCTACGCAACATGTTCATGTCGTTCCTAAATGAGCTTTTATCTCTCTCCCCTCACCACAAATCAGATTCTTCGGAGGAGTTCCCAGTACATTATCCTTTCCCCTGTGCAATTACCTTAAGAAGCTCCAGCTGTTTTGATTCTCAGGATGTTTACTCCCTGATATAGAGCTGCCTGCTCCCTTCGTAAGTGCAGGTCCTAAATGAACATTTTTCTCTGTTCCCTCACCACAATCCAGATTCTTTTGGGTAGTTACCAGTACAGTAACCATACCAGGAAGTACTTAATTTATTAACCTACTGCTTTTCTTAATCTCAGTGGAGATATTTACTGATAAACAGCTACCTACGCAGCATGTTCCTGTCGTTCCTAAATGAGCTTTTATCTCTCTCCCCTCACCACAAATCAGATTCTTCTGAGGAGTTCCCAGTACATTATCCTTTCCCCTGTGTAATTACCTTAACAAGCTCCAGCTGTTTTTAATCTCAGAAGGTTTACTCCCTGATATACAGCTGCCTACCCCCTTCGTAAGTGCACGTCCTAAATGAGCTTTTTTCTCTGTTCCCTCACCACAATCCAGATTCTTTTGGGGAGTTACCAGTACAATAACCACACCAGGAAGTACTTAATTTATTAAGCTACTGCTTTTCTTAATCTCAGTTGAGATATTTACTGATAAACAGCTACCTACGCAGCATGTTCATTTCGTTCCTAAATGACCTTTTTTCTCTGTTCCCTCACCACAATGCAGACTTTTTTGGGGAGGTACCAGTACAGTATCCATACCAGGAAGTACTTAATTCATTAAGCTGCTGCTTTTCTAAATCTCAGTCGAGATATTTACGGATAAACAGCTACGTATGCAGCATGTTCATGTCGTTCCTAAATGAGCTTTTATCTCTCTCCCCTCACCACAAATCAGATTCTTCTGAGGAATTCCCAGTACATTATCCTTTCCGCTGTGTAATTACCTTGACAAGCTCCAGCTATTTTAATTCTCAGAAGGTTTACTCCCTGATATACAACTGCCTACCCCCTTCGTAAGTGCAAGTCCTAAATGAGCTTTTTGCTATGTTCCCTCACCACAATCCAGATTCTTTTGGGGAGTTACCAGTACAGTAACCATACCAGGAAGTTCTTAATTTATTAAGCTACTGCTTTTCTTAATCTCAGTGGAGATACTTAGTGATAAACAGCTACCTACGCAGCATGTTCATGTCGTTCCTAAATGATCTTTTATCTCTCTCCCCTCACCACAAATCAGATTCTTCTCAGGAGTTCCCAGTACATTATCCTTTCTGCTGTGTAATTACCTTAACAAGCTCCAGCTGTTTTTATTCTCAGAAGCGATATTCCCTGATATACAGATGCCTACCCCCTTCGTAAGTGCAGGTCATAAATGAGCTTTTTTCTCTGTTCTCTCAACACAATCCAGATTCTTTTGGGGAGTTACCAGTACAGTAACCATACCAGGAATTACTTAATTTATTAAGCTACTGCTTTTCTTAATCTCAGTGGAGATATTTACTGAAAAACAGCTACCTACGCAGCATGTTCATATCGTTCCTAAATGAGCTTTTATCTCTCTCCCCTCATCACAAATCAGATTCTTCTGAGGATTTCCCAGTACATTATCCTTTCCCCTGTGTAATTACCTTAACAAGCTCCAGCTGTTTTTATTCTCAGAAGGTTTACTCCCTGATATACAACTACCTACCCCCTTCGTAAGTGCAGGTCCTAAATGAGCTTTATTCTCTGTTCCCTCACCACAATCCAGATTTTTTGGGGAGTTACCAGTAAAGAATCCATACCAGGAAGTACTTAATTTATTAAGCTACTGCTTTTCTTAATCTCAGTGGAGATATTTACTGATAAACATCTACGTATGCAGCATGTTCATGTTGTTCCTAAATGAGCTATTATCTCTCTCCCCTCACCACAAATTAGATTCTTCTGAGGAGTTCCCAGTTCATTATCCTTTCCCCTGTGTAATTACCTTAACAAGCTCCAGCTGTTTTAATTCTCAGAAGGTTTACTCCCTGATATACAACTGCCTACCCCCTTCGTAAGTGCAGGTCCTAAATGAGGTTTTTTCTATGTTCCCTCACCACAATCCAGATTCTTTTGGGGAGTTACCAGTACAGTAACCATACCAGGAAGTACTTAATTTATTAAGCTACTGCTTTTCTTAATCTCAGTGGAGATACTTAGTGATAAACAGCTACCTACGCAGCATGTTCATGTCGTTCCTAAATGAGCTTTTATCTCTCTCCCCTCACCACAAATCAGATTCTTCTGAGGAGTTCCCAGTACATTATCCTTTCCCCTGTGTAATTACCTTAACAAGCTCCAGCTGTTTTTATTCTCAGAAGGTTTACTCCCTGATATACAGCTGCCTACCCCCTTTGTAAGTGCAGGTCCTAAATGAGCTTTTATCTGTTCCCTCACCACAATCCAGATTCTTTTGGGGAGTTACCAGTACAGTAACCATACCAGGAAGTACTTAATTTATTAAGCTACTGCTTTTCTTAATCTCAGTGGAGATATTTACTGATAAACAGGTACCTACGCAGCATGTTCATGTCGTTCCTCAATGAGCTTTTATCTCTCTCCCCTCATCACAAATCAGATTCTTCTGAGGAATTCCCAGTACATTATCCTTTCCCCTGTGTAATTACCTTAACAAGCTCCAGCTGTTTTTATTCTCAGAAGGTTTACTCCCTGATATACAGCTGCCTACCCCCTTCGTAAGTGCAGGCCCTAAATGAGCTTTTTTCTCTGTTCGCTCACCACAATCCAGATTCTTTTGGGGAGTTTCCAGTACAGTAACCACACCAGGAAGTACTTAATTTATTAAGCTACTGCTTTTCTTAATCTCAGTTGAGATATTTACTGATAAACAGCTACCTACGCAGCATGTTCATGTCGTGCCTAAATGAGCTTTTATCTCTCTCCCCTCACCACATATCAGATTCTTCTGAGGAGTTCCCAGTACATTATCGTTTCCCCTGTGTAATTACCTTAACAAGCTCCAGCTGTTTTTATTCTCAGAAGGTTTACTCCCTGATATACAGCTGCCTACCCCCTTTGTAAGTGCAGGTCCTAAATGAGCTTTTTTCTCTGTTCCCTCACCACAATCCAGATTCTTTTGGGGAGTTACCAGTACAGTAACCATACCAGGAAGTACTTAATTTATTAAGCTACTGCTTTTCTTAATCTCAGTGGAGATATTTACTGATAAACAGCTACCTACGCAGCATGTTCATTTCGTTCCTAAATGACCTTTTTTCTCTGTTCCCTCACCACAATGCAGATTCTTTTGGGGAGTTACCAGTACAGTATCCACACCAGGAAGTACTTAATTCATTAAGCTGCTGCTTTTCTAAATCTCAGTGGAGATATTTACGGATAAACAGCTACGTATGCAGCATGTACATGGCGTTCCTTAATGAGCTTTTATCTCTCTCCCCCTCACCACAAATCAGATTCTTCTGAGGAGTTCCCAGTACATTATCCTTTCCGCTGTGTAATTACCTTAACAAGCTCCAGCTGTTTTTATTCTCAGAAGCGATACTCCCAGATATACAGCTGCCTACCCCCTTCGTAAGTGCAGGTCATAAATGAGCTTTTTTCTCTGTTCCCTCACCACAATCCAGATTTTTTTGGGGAGTTCCCAGTACAGTAACCATACCAGGAATTACTTAATTTATTAAGCTACTGCTTTTCTTAATCTCAGTGGAGATATTTGCTGATAAACAGCTACCTACGCAGCATGTTCATGTCGTTCCTAAATGAGCTATTATCTCTCTCCCCTCATCACAAATCAGATTCTTCTGAGGATTTCCCAGTACATTATCCTTTACCCTGTGTAATTACCTTAACAAGCTCCAGCTGTTTTTATTCTCAGAAGGTTGACTCCCTGATATACAACTGCCTACCCCCTTCGTAAGTGCAGGTCCTAAATGAGCATTTTTCTCTGTTCCCTCACCACAATCCAGATTCTTTTGGGGAGTTACCAGTACAGTACCCATACCAGGAATTACTTAATTTATTAAGCTACTGCTTTTCTTAATCTCAGTGGAGATACTTAGTGATAAACAGCTACCTACGCAGCATGTTCATTTCGTTCCTAAATGAGCTTTTATCTCTCTCCCCTCACCACAAATCAGATTCTTCTGAGGAGTTCCCAGTACATTATCCTTTCCCCTGTGTAATTACCTTAACAAGCTCCAGCTGTTTTTATTCTCAGAAGGTTTACTCCCTGATATACAGCTGCCTACCCCCTTTGTAAGTGCAGGTCCTAAATGAGCTTTTATGTGTTCCCTCACCACAATCCAGATTCTTTTGGGGAGTTACAAGTACAGTAACCATACCAGGAAGTACTTAATTTATTAAGCTACTGCTTTTCTTAATCTCAGTGGAGATATTTACTGATAAACAGCTACCTACGCAGCATGTGCATGTCGTTCCTAAATGAGCTATTATCTCTCTCCCCTCATCACAAATCAGATTCTTCTGAGGATTTCCCAGTACATTATCCTTTCCCCTGTGTAATTACCTTAACAAGCTCCAGCTGTTTTTATTCTCAGAAGGTTTACTCCCTGATATACAGCTGCCTACCCCCTTCGTCAGTACATGTCCTAAATGAGCTTTTTTCTCTGTTCCCTCAAAAAATCCGGATTCTTTGGGGAGTTACCAGTACAGTAACCATACCAGGAAGTACTTAATTTATTAAGCTACTGCTTTTCTTAATCTCAGTGGAGATATTTACTGATAAACAGCTACCTATGCAGCATGTTCATGTCGTTCCTAAATGAGCTTTTTTCTCTGTTCCCTCACCACAATCCACATTCTTTTGGGGAGTTACCAGTACAATATCCATACCAGGAAGTACTTAATTTATTAAGCTACTGCTTTTCTTAATCTCAGTTGAGATATTTACTGATAAACAGCTACTTATGTAGCACGTTCATGTCGTTCTTAAATGAGCTTTTATCTCTCTCCCCTCACCACAAGTCAGATTCTTCTGAGGAGTTCCCAATACATTATCCTTTCCCCTGTGTAATTTCCTTAACAAGCTCCAGCTGTTTTTATTCTCAGAAGCGATACTCCCTGATATACAACTGCCTACCCCCTTCGTAAGTGCAGATCCTAAATGAGCTTTTTTCTCTGTTCCCTCACCACAATCCAGATTCTTTTGGGGAGTTACCAGTACAGTATCCATACCAGGAAGTACTTAATTTATTAAGCTACTGCTTTTCTTAATCTCAGTGGAGATATTAACTGATAAACAGCTACCTACGCAGCATGTTCATGTCGTTCCATATGAGCTTTTATCTCTCTCCCCTCATCACAAATCAGATTCTTCTGAGGATTTCCCAGTACATTATCCTTTCCCCTGTGTAATTACCTTAACAAGCTCCAGCTGTTTTTATTCTCAGAAGGTTTACTCCCTGATATACAGCTGCCTACCCCCTTCGTAAGTGCAGGTCTTAAATGAGTTTTTTCTCTGTTCCCTCACCACAATCCAGATTCTTCTGGGGAGTTACCAGTACAGTAACCATACCAGGAATTAATTAATTTATTAAGCTACTGCTTTTCTTAATCTCAGTGGATATATTTACTGATAAACAGCTACGTACGCAGCATGTTCATGTCGTTCCTAAATAAGTTTTATCTCTCTCCCCTCATCACAAATCAGATTCTTCTGAGGATTTTCCAGTACATTATCCTTTCCCCTGTGTAATTACCTTAACAAGCTCTAGCTGTTTTTATTCTCAGAAGGTTTACTCCCTGATATACAGCTGCCTACCCCCTTCGTAAGTGCAGGTCCTAAATGAGCTTTATTCTCTGTTCCCTTACCACAATCCAGATTTTTTGGGGAGTTACCAGTAAAATATCCATACCAGGAAGTACTTAATTTATTAAGCTACTGCTTTTCTTAATCTCAGTGGAGATATTTACTGATAACCAGCTACGTATGCAGCATGTTCATGTCGTTCCTAAATGAGCTATTATCTCTCTCCCCTCACCACAAATCAGATTCTTCTGAGGAGTTCCCAGTTCATTATCCTTTCCCCTGTGTAATTACCTTACGAAGCTCCAGCTGTTTTTATTCTCAGAAGCGATACTCCCTGATATACAGCATCTTACCCCCTTCGTAAGTGCAGGTCCTAAATGAGCTTTTTTCTCTGTTCCTTCACAACAATCCAGATTCTTTTGGGGAGTTACCAGTAGAGTAACCATACCAGGAAGTACTTAATTTATTAAGCTACTGCTTTTCTTAATCTCAGTGGAGATATTTACTGATAAACAGCTACCAATGCAGCATGTTCATGTCGTTCCTAAATGAGCTATTATCTCTCTCCCCTCATCACAAATCAGATTCTTCTGAGGATTTCCCAGTACATTATCCTTTACCCTGTGTAATTACCTTAAGAAGCTCCAGCTGTTTTTATTCTCAGAAGGTTTACTCCCTGATATACAACTGCCTACCCCCTTCGTAAGTGCAGGTCCTAAATGAGCATTTTTCTCTGTTCCCTCACCACAATCCAGATTCTTTTGGGGAGTTACCAGTACAATACCCATACCAGGAAGTACTTAATTTATTAAGCTACTGCTTTTCTTAATCTCAGTGGAGATACTTAGTGATAAACAGCTACCTACGCAGCATGTTCATGTCGTTCCTAAATGAGCTTTTATCTCTCTCCCCTCACCACAAATCAGATTCTTCTGAGGAGTTTCCAGTACATTATCCTTTCCCCTGTGTAATTACCTTAACAAGCTCCAGGTGTTTTTATTCTCAGAAGATTTACTCCCTGATATACAGCTGCCTACCCCCTTCCTCAGTGCAGGTCCTAAATGAGCTTTTTTCTCTGTTCCCTACAAAAATCCGGATTCTTTGGGGAGTTACCAGTACAGTAACCATACCAGGAAGTACTTAATTTATTAAGCTACTGCTTTTCTTAATCTCAGTGGAGATATTTACTGATAAACAGCTACCTACGCAGCATGTTCATGTCGTTCCTAAATAAGCTTTATCTCTCTCCCCTCATCACAAATCAGATTCTTCTGAGGAGTTCCCAGTACATTATCCTTTCCCCTGTGTAATTACCTTAACAAGCTCCAGCTGTTTTTATTCTCAGAAGGTTTACTCCCTGCTATACATCTGCCTACCCCCTTCGTAAGTGCTGGTCCTAAATGAGCTTTTTTCTCTGTTCCCTCACCACAATCCAGATTCTTTTGGGGAGTTACCAGTACAGTAACTATACCAGGAAGTACTTAATTTATTAAGCTACTGCTTTTCTTAATCTCAGTGGAGATATTTACTGATAAACAGCTACCTACGCAGCATGTTCATGTCGTTCCTAAATGAGCTTTTATCTCTCTCCCGTCACCACAAATCAGATTCTTCTGAGGAGTTCCCAGTACATTATCCTTTCCCCTGTGTAATTACCTTAACAAGCTCCAGCTGTTTTTAATCTCAGGAGGTTTACTCCCTGATATACAGCTGCTTACCCCCTTCATAAGTGCCGGTCCTAAATGAGCTTTTTTCTCTGTTCCCTCACCACAATCCAGATTCTTTTGGGGAGATTCCAGTACAGTAACCATACTAGAAAGTACTTAATTTATTAAGCTACTGCTTTTCTTAATCTCATTGGAGATATTTACTGATAAACAGCTAGGTATGAAGCATGTTCATGTCGTTGCTAAAAGAGCTTTTATCTCTCTCCCCTCACCACAAATCAGATTCTTCTGAGTAGTTCCCAGTACATTATCCTTTCCCCTGTGTAATTACCTTAACAAGCTCCACCTGTTTTTATTCTCAGAAGCGATACTTTCTGATATACAGCTGCCTACCGCCTTCGTAAGTACTAGGTCCTAAATGAGCTTTTTTCTCTGTTCCCTCACCACAATCCAGATTGTTTTGGGGAGTTACCAGTACAGTAACCATACCAGGAATTACTTAATTTATTAAGCTACTGATTTTCTTAATCTCAGTGGATTTATTTACTGATAAACAGCTACATACGCAGCATGTTCATGTCGTTCATAAATGAGCTTTTATCTCTCTCCCCTCACCACAAATCAGATTCTTCTGAGTAGGTCCCAGTACATTATCCTTTCCCCTGTGTAATTACCTTAACAAGCTCCAGCTGTTTTTATTCTCAGAAGGTTTACTCCCTGATATACAGCTGCCTACCCCCTTCGTAAGTACAGGTCCTAAATGAGCTTTTTTCTCTGTTCCCTCACCACAATCCAGATTCTTTTGGGGAGTTACCAGTACAGTAACCATACCAGGAAGTACTTAATTTATTAAGCTACTGCTTTTCTTAATCTAAGTGGTGATATTTACTGATAAACAGCTAACTACGCAGGATGTTCATGTCGTTCCTAAATGAGCTTTTTTCTCTGTTCCCTCACCACAATCCAGGTTCTTTTGGGTAGTTACCAGTACAGTACCCATACCAGGAAGTACTTAATTTATTAAGCTACTGCTTTTCTTAATCTCAGTGGAGATATTTACTGATAAACAGCTACGTATGCAGCATGTTCATGGTCGTTCCTAAATGAGCTTTTTTCTCTGTTCCCTCACCACTATCCGGATTCTTTTGGGGAGATACCAGTACAGTAACCATACCAGGAAGTACTTAATTTATTAAGCTACTGCTTTTCTTAATCTCAGTGGAGATATTTACTGATAAACAGCTACCTACGCAGCATGTTCATGTCGTTCCTAAATGAGCATTTTTCTCTGTTCCCTCACCACAATCCAGATTCTTTTGGGGAGTTACCAGTAAAGAATCCATACCAGGAAGTACTTAATTTATTAAGCTACTGCTTTTCTTAATCTCAGTGGAGATATTTACTGATAAACAGCTACCTACGCAGCATGTGCATGTCGTTCCTAAATGAGCTTTTATCTCTCTCCCCTCACCAAAAATCAGATTCTTCTGAGGAGTTCCCAGTATATTATCCTTTCCCCTGTGTAATTACCTTAACAAGCTCCAGCTGTTTTTATTCTCAGAAGGTTTACTCCCTGATATACAGCTGCCTACCCCCTTCTTAAGTGCAGGTCCTAAATGAGCTATTTCTCTGTTCCCTCACCACAATCCAGATTCTTTTGGGATTTACCAGTACAGTAACCATACCAGGAAGTACTTAATTTATTAAGCTACTGCTTTCTTAATCTCAGTGGAGATATTTACTGATAAACAGCTACCTACGCAGCATGATCATGTCGTTCCTAAATCAGCTTTTATCTCTCTCCCCTCACCACAAATCAGATTATTCTGAGGAGTACCCAGTAAATTATCCTTTCCCCTGTGTAATTACCTTAACAAGCTCCAGCTGTTTTTATTCTCAGAAGGTTTATTCCCTGATATACAGCTGCCTACCACCTTCGTAAGTGCAGGTCCTAAATGAGCTTTTTTCTCTGTTCCCTCAC
>NW_025958746.1:0-45647 GCF_023159225.1 Perognathus longimembris pacificus | reverse complement strand
AATAAAAATAAGTGGAAAAGGCGAGAGTGCGCAAGCACACAGGAGCAAAGACAAGCAGCGCAGCTTGATGCGTAGTAAAAAAAAATAATAAATAGACAACTGGTCGACCTCATTAGAAATAAAAACCCAAAAGATTAGATAGACAAACAAACAAACACATAAATGTGGAGAGAAGGGCAGTGCGCGCAGGAGCAAAGGTAAACAGCAGACAGACCTGAAGCCTTATCTTTACAAGGTCGACCTCAGAACTTTGTTCAGTTTGTCTCGGTGACGGATAATGGAAGGAAGGGAGGAAACTGGTCGACTTCATTTAAATAAACAAATAAAAAATAAGATAAACTCTCAGGAATAGATAAGTAATAACAAACAAATTGTAAAGTGGAGAAAGCGAGAGCGCGCGAATGCACTCAAGCAAACACAAACAGCACAGCACGATGCGTATTTTTTTTTAAATTGGCAAAATAAATAAAAAATAAATCAAAAATAAAAATAAGTGGAAAAGGCGAGAGTGCGCGAGCCCACAGGAGCAAAGACAAGCAGCGCAGCTTGATGCGTAGTAAAGAAAATAATAAATAGACAACTGGTCGACCTCATTAGAAATAAAAAACCAAAAGATTAGATAGACAAACAAACAAACACATAAATGTGGAGAGAAGGGCAGTGCGGGCAGGAGCAAAGGTAAACAGCAGACAGACCTGAATCCTTATCTTTACAAGGTCGACCTCAGAACTTTGTTCAGTTTGTCTCGGTGACGGATAATGGAAGGAAGGGCAGGCAACTGGTCGACTTCAATTAAATAAACAAATAAAAATAAGATAAACTCTCAGGAATAGGTAAATAATAACAAAAAAATTGTAAAGTGGAGAAAGCGAGAGCGCGCGAATGCACTCAAGCAAACACAAACAGCACAGCACGATGCGTATTTTTTTTAAATTGACAAAATAAATCAAAAATAAATCAAAAATAAAAATAAGTGGAAAAGGCGAGAGTGCGCGAGCACACAGGAGCAAAGACAAGCAGCGCAGCTTGATGCGTAGTAAAAAAAATAATAAATAGACAACTGGTCGACCTCATTAGAAATAAAAACCCAAAAGATTAGGTAGACAAACAAACAAACACATAAATGTGCAGAGATGGGCAGTGCGCGCAGGAGCAAATGTAAACAGCAGACAGACCTGAATACTTATCTTTACAAGGTCGACCTCAGAACTTTGTTCAGTTTGTCTCGGTGACGGATAATGGAAGGAAGGGCAGGCAACTGGTCGACTTCATTTAAATAAACAAATAAAAAATAAGATAAACTCTCAGGAATAGATAAATAATAACAAAAAATTTTAAACTGGAGAAAGCGAGAGCGCGCGAATGCACTCAACCAAACACAAACAGCACAGCACGATGCGTATTTTTTTTATATTGACAAAATAAATCAAAAATAAATCAAAAATAACAATAAGTGGAAAAGGCGAGAGTGCGCGAGCACACAGGAGCAAAGACAAGCAGCGCAGCATGATGCGTAGTAAAAAAAATAATAAATAGACAACTGGTCGACCTCATTAGAAATAAAAACCCAAAAGATTAGATAGACAAACAAACAAACACATTAATGTGGAGAGAAGGGCAGAGCGCGCAGGAGCAAAGGTAAACAGCAGACAGACCTGAATCCTTATCTTTACAAGGTCGACCTCAGAACTTTGTTCAGTTTGTTTCGGTGACGGATAATGGAATGAAGGGAGGAAACTGGTCGACTTCATTTAAATAAACAAATAAAAAATAAGATAAACTCTCAGGAATAGATAAATAATAACAAAAAAATTGTAAAGTGCACAAAGCGAGAGCGCGCGAATGCACTCAAGCAAACACAAACAGCACAGCACGATGCGTATTTTTTTTATATTGACAAAATAAATCAAAAATAAATCAAAAATAAAAATAAGTGGAAAAGGCGAGAGTGCGCAAGCACACAGGAGCAAAGACAAGCAGCGCAGCTTGATGCGTAGTAAAAAAAAATAATAAATAGACAACTGGTCGACCTCATTAGAAATAAAAACCCAAAAGATTAGATAGACAAACAAACAAACACATAAATGTGGAGAGAAGGGCAGTGCGCGCAGGAGCAAAGGTAAACAGCAGACAGACCTGAAGCCTTATCTTTACAAGGTCGACCTCAGAACTTTGTTCAGTTTGTCTCGGTGACGGATAATGGAAGGAAGGGAGGAAACTGGTCGACTTCATTTAAATAAACAAATAAAAAATAAGATAAACTCTCAGGAATTGATAAATAATAACAAAAAAATTGTAAAGTGGAGAAAGCGAGAGCGCGCGAATGCACTCAAGCAAACACAAACAGCACAGCACGATGCGTATTTTTTTTTAAATTGACAAAATAAATAAAAAATGAATCAAAAATAAAAATAAGTGGAAAAGGCGAGAGTGCGCGAGCCCACAGGAGCAAAGACAAGCAGCGCAGCTTGATGCGTAGTAAAGAAAATAATAAATAGACAACTGGTCGACCTCATTAGAAATAAAAAACCAAAAGATTAGATAGACAAACAAACAAACACATAAATGTGGAGAGAAGGGCAGTGCGGGCAGGAGCAAAGGTAAACAGCAGACAGACCTGAATCCTTATCTTTACAAGGTCGACCTCAGAACTTTGTTCAGTTTGTCTCGGTGACGGATAATGGAAGGAAGGGCAGGCAACTGGTCGACTTCAATTAAATAAACAAATAAAAATAAGATAAACTCTCAGGAATAGATAAATAATAACAAAAAAATTGTAAAGTGGAGAAAGCGAGAGCGCGCGAATGCACTCAAGCAAACACAAACAGCACAGCACGATGCGTATTTTTTTTAAATTGACCAAAATAAATCAAAAATAAATCAAAAATAAAAATAAGTGGAAAAGGCGAGAGTGCGCGAGCACACAGGAGCAAAGACAAGCAGCGCAGCTTGATGCGTAGTAAAAAAAATAATAAATAGACAACTGGTCGACCTCATTAGAAATAAAAACCCAAAAGATTAGGTAGACAAACAAACAAACACATAAATGTGCAGAGATGGGCAGTGCGCGCAGGAGCAAATGTAAACAGCAGACAGACCTGAATACTTATCTTTACAAGGTCGACCTCAGAACTTTGTTCAGTTTGTCTCGGTGACGGATAATGGAAGGAAGGGCAGGCAACTGGTCGACTTCATTTAAATAAACAAATAAAAAATAAGATAAACTCTCAGGAATAGATAAATAATAACAAAAAATTGTAAACTGGAGAAAGCGAGAGCGCGCGAATGCACTCAACCAAACACAAACAGCACAGCACGATGCGTATTTTTTTATATTGACAAAATAAATCAAAAATAAATCAAAAATAACAATAAGTGGAAAAGGCGAGAGTGCGCGATCACACAGGAGCAAAGACAAGCAGCGCAGCTTGATGCGTAGTAAAAAAAATAATAAATAGACAACTGGTCGACCTCATTAGAAATAAAAACCCAAAAGATTAGATAGACAAACAAACAAACACATAAATGTGGAGAGAAGGGCAGTGCGCGCAGGAGCAAAGGTAAACAGCAGACAGACCTGAATCCTTATCTTTACAAGGTCGACCTCAGAACTTTGTTCAGTTTGTCTCGGTGACGGATAATGGAAGGAAGGGCAGGCAACTGGTCGACTTCATTTAAATAAACAAATAAAAAATAAGATAAACTCTCAGGAATAGATAAATAATAACAAAAAAATTGTAAAGTGGAGAAAGCGAGAGCGCGCGAATGCACTCAAGCAAACACAAACAGCACAGCACGATGCGTATTTTTTTTTAAATTGACAAAATAAATCAAAAATAAATCAAAAATAAAAATAAGTGGAAAAGGCGAGAGTGCGCGAGCACACAGGAGCAAAGACAAGCAGCGCAGCTTGATGCGTAGTAAAAAAAATAATAAATAGACAACTGGTCGACCTCATTAGAAATAAAAACCCAAAAGATTAGAGAGACAAACAAACAAACACATAAATGTGGAGAGATGGGCAGTGGGCGCAGGAGCAAAGGTAAACAGCAGACAGACCTGAATCCTTATCTTTACAAGGTCTAACTCAGAACTTTGTTCAGTTTGTCTCGGTGACGGATAATGGAAGGAAGGGCAGGCAACTGGTCGACTTCATTTAAATAAACAAATAAAAAATAAGATAAACTCTCAGGAATAGATAAATAATAACAAAAAAATTGTAAAGTGGAGAAAGCGAGAGCGCACGAATGCACTCAAGCAAACACAAACAGCACAGCACGATGCGTATTTTTTTTATATTGACAAAATAAATCAAAAATAAATCAAAAATAAAAATAAGTGGAAAAGGCGAGAGTGCGCGAGCACACAGGAGCAAAGACAAGCAGCGCAGCTTGATGCGTAGTAAAAAAAATAATAAATAGACAACTGGTCGACCTCATTAGAAATAAAATCCCAAAAGATTAGATAGACAAAAAAACAAACACATAAATTTGGAGAGAAGGGCAGTGCACGCAGGAGCAAAGGTAAACAGCAGACAGACCTGAATCTTTATCTTTACAAGGTCGACCTCAGAACTTCGTTCAGTTTGTCTCGGTGACGGATAATGGAAGGAAGGGCAGGCAACTGGTCGACTTCATTTAAATAAACAAATAAAAAATAAGATAAACTCTCAGGAATAGATAAATAATAACAAAAAAATTGTAAAGTGGAGAAAGCGAGAGCGCGCGAATGCACTCAAGCAAACACAAACAGCACAGCACGATGCGTATTTTTTTTTTAAAATTGACAAAATAAATCAAAAATAAATCAAAAATAAAAATAAGTGGAAAAGGCGAGAGTGCGCGAGCACACAGGAGCAAAGACAAGCAGCGCAGCTTGATGCGTAGTAAAAAAAATAATAAATAGACAACTGGTCGACCTCATTAGAAATAAAAACCCAAAAGATTAGATAGACAAACAAACAAACACATAAATGTGGAGAGAAGGGCGGTGCGCGCAGGAGCAAAGGTAAACAGCAGACAGACCTGAATCCTTATCTTTACAAGGTCGACCTCAGAACTTTGTTCAGTTTGTCTCGGTGACGGATAATGGAAGGAAGGGCAGGCAACTGGTCGACTTCATTTAAATAAACAAATAAAAAATAAGATAAACTGTCAGGAATAGATAAATAATAACAAAAAAATTGTAAAGTGGAGAAAGCGTGAGCGCGCGAATGCACTCAAGCAAACACAAACATCACAGCACGATGCGTATTTTTTTTTAAATTGACAAAATAAATCAAAAATAAATCAAAAATAAAAATTAGTGGAAAAGGCGAGAGTGCGCGAGCACACAGGAGCAAAGACAAGCCGCGCAGCTTGATGCGTAGTAAAAAAAATAATAAATAGACAACTGGTCGACCTCATTATAAATAAAAACCCAAAAGATTAGATAGACAAACAAACAAACACATAAATGTGGAGAGAAGGGCTGTGCGCGCAGGAGCAAAGGTAAACAGCAGACAGACCTGAATCCTTATCTTTACAAGGTCGACATCAGAACTTTGTTCAGTTTGTCTCGGTGACGGATAATGGAAGGAAGAGCAGGCAACTGGTCGACTTCATTTAAATAAACAAATAAAAAATAAGATAAACTCTCAGGAATAGATAAATAATAACAAAAAAATTGTAAAGTGGAGAAAGCGAGAGCGCGCGAATGCACTCAAGCAAACACAAACAGCACAGCACGATGCGTATTTTTTTAATTGACAAAATAAATCAAAAATAAATCAAAAATAAAAATAAGTGGAAAAGGCGAGAGTGCGCGAGCACACAGGAGCAAAGACAAGCAGCGCAGCTTGATGCGTAGTAAAAAACAATAATAAATAGACAACTGGTCGACCTCATTAGAAATAAAAACCCAAAAGATTAGATAGACAAACAAACAAACACATAAATGTGGAGAGAAGGGCAGTGCACGCAGGAGCAAAGGTAAACAGCAGACAGACCTGAATCCTTATCTTTACAAGGTCGACCTCAGAACTTTGTTCAGTTTGTCTTGGTGACGGATAATGGAAGGAAGGGCAGGCAACTGGTCGACTTCATTTAAATAAACAAATAAAAAATAAGATAAACTCAGGAATGGATAAATAATAACAAAAAAATTGTAAATTGGAGAAAGCGAGAGCGCGCGAATGCACTCAAGCAAACACAAACAGCACAGCACGATGCGTATTTTTTTTTAAAATTGACAAAATAAATCAAAAATAAATCAAAAATAAAAATAAGTGGAAAAGGCGAGAGTGCGCGAGCACACAGGAGCAAAGACAAGCAGCGCAGCTTGATGCGTAGTAAAAAAAATAATAAATAGACAACTGGTCGACCTCATTAGAAATAAAAACCCAAAAGATTAGATAGACAAACAAAAAAAACACATAAATGTGGAGAGAAGGGAAGTGCGCGCAGGAGCAAAGGTAAACAGCAGACAGACCTGAATCCTTATCTTTACAAGGTCGACCTCAGAACTTTGTTCCGTTTGTCTCGGTGACGGATAATGGAAGGAAGGGCAGGCAACTGGTCGACGTCATTTAAATAAACAAATAAAAAATAAGATAAACTCTCAGGAATAGATAAATAATAACAAAAAAATTGTAAAGTGGAGAATGCGAGAGCGCGCGAATGCACTCAAGCAAACACAAACAGCACAGCACGATGCGTACTTTTTTAAAATTGACAAAATAAATCAAAAATAAATCAAAAATAAAAATTAGTGGAAAAGGCGAGAGTGCGCGAGCACACAGGAGCAAAGACAAGCAGCGCAGCTTGATGCGTAGTAAAAAAAATAATAAATAGACAACTGGTCGACCTCATTAGAAATAAAAACCCAAAAGATTAGATAGACAAACAAACAAACACATAAATGTGGAGAGAAGGGCAGTGGGCGCAGGAGCAAAGGTAAACAGCAGACAGACCTGAATCCTTATCTTTACAAGGTCGACCTCAGAACTTTGTTCAGTTTGTCTCGGTGACGGATAATGGAAGGAAGGGCAGGCAACTGGTCGACTTCATTTAAATAAACAAATAAAAAATAAGATAAACTCTCAGGAATAGATAAATAATAACAAAAAAATTGTAAAGTGGAGAAAGCGAGAGCGCGCGAATGCACTCAAGCAAACACAAACAGCACAGCACGATGCGTATTTTTTTTTAAAATTGACAAAATAAATCAAAAATAAAAATAAGTGGAAAAGGCGAGAGTGCGCGAGCACACAGGAGCAAAGACAAGCAGAGCAGCTTGATGCGTAGTAAAAAAAATAATAAATAGACAACTGGTCGACCTCATTAGAATTAAAAACCCAAAAGATTAGATAGACAAACAAACAAACACATAAATGTGGAGAGAAGGTCAGTGCGCGCAGGAGCAAAGGTAAACAGCAGACAGACCTGAATCGTTATCTTTACAAGGTCGACCTCAGAACTTTGTTCAGTTTGTCTCGGTGATGGATAATGGAAAGAAGGGCAGGCAACTGGTCGACTTCATTCAAATAAACAAATAAAAAATAAGATAAACTCTCAGGAATAGATAAATAATAACAAAAAAATTGTAAAGTGGAGAAAACGAGAGCGCGCGAATGCACTCAAGCAAACACAAACAGCACAGCACGATGCGTATTTTTTTTAAATTGACAAAATAAATCAAAAATAAATCAAAAATAAATCAAAAATAAAAATAAGTGGAAAAGGCGAGAGTGCGCGAGCACACAGGAGCAAAGACAAGCAGCGCAGCTTGATGCGTAGTAAAAAAAATAATAAATAGACAACTGGTCGACCTCATTAGAAATAAAAACCCAAAAGATTAGATAGACAAACAAACAAACACATAAATGTGGAGAGACGGTCAGTGCGCGCAGGAGCAAAGGTAAACAGCAGACAGACCTGAATCCTTATCTTTACAAGGTCGACCTCAGAACTTTGTTCAGTTTGTCTCGGTGACGGATAATGGAAGGAAGGGCAGGCAACTGGTCGACTTCATTTAAATAAACAAATAAAAATACGATAAACTCTCAGGAATAGATAAATAATAACAAAAAAATTGTAAAGTGGAGAAAGCGAGAGCACGCGAATGCACTCAAGCAAACACAAACAGCACAGCACGATGCGTATTTTTTTAAAAAATTGACAAAATAAATCAAAAATAAATCAAAAATAAAAATAAGTGGAAAAGGCTAGAGTGCGCGAGCACACAGGAGCAAAAACAAGCAGCGCAGCTTGATGCGTAGTAAAAAAAAAAATAAATAGACAACTGGTCGACCTCATTAGAAATAAAAACCCAAAAGATTAGATAGACAAACAAACAAACACATAAATGTGGAGAGAAGGGCAGTGCGCGCAGGAGCAAAGGTAAACAGCAGACAGACCTGAATCCTTATCTTTACAAGGTCGACCTCAGAACTTTGTTCAGTTTGTCTCGGTGACGGACAATGGAAAGAAGGGCAGGCAACTGGTCGACTTCATTTAAATAAACAAATAAAAATAAGATAAACTCTCATGAATAGATAATTAATAACAAAAGAATTGTAAAGCGGAGAAAGGGAGAGCGCGCGAATGCACTCTAGCAAACACAAACAGCACAGCACGATGCGTATTTTTTTTAAAAATTGACAAAATAAATCAAAAATAAATCAAAAATAAAAATAAGTGGAAAAGGCGAGAGTGCGCGAGCACACAGGAGCAAAGACAAGAAGCGCAGCTTGATGCGTAGTAAAAAAAATAATAAATAGACAACTGGTCGACCTCATTAGAAATAAAAACCCAAAAGATTAGAGAGACAAACAAACAAACACATAAATGTGGAGAGATGGGCAGTGGGCGCAGGAGCAAAGGTAAACAGCAGACAGACCTGAATCCTTATCTTTACAAGGTCTAACTCAGAACTTTGTTCAGTTTGTCTCGGTGACGGATAATGGAAGGAAGGGCAGGCAACTGGTCGACTTCATTTAAATAAACAAATAAAAAATAAGATAAACTCTCAGGAATAGATAAATAATAACAAAAAAATTGTAAAGTGGAGAAAGCGAGAGCGCACGAATGCACTCAAGCAAACACAAACAGCACAGCACGATGCGTATTTTTTTTATATTGACAAAATAAATCAAAAATAAATCAAAAATAAAAATAAGTGGAAAAGGCGAGAGTGCGCGAGCACACAGGAGCAAAGACAAGCAGCGCAGCTTGATGCGTAGTAAAAAAAATAATAAATAGACAACTGGTCGACCTCATTAGAAATAAAATCCCAAAAGATTAGATAGACAAAAAAACAAACACATAAATTTGGAGAGAAGGGCAGTGCACGCAGGAGCAAAGGTAAACAGCAGACAGACCTGAATCTTTATCTTTACAAGGTCGACCTCAGAACTTCGTTCAGTTTGTCTCGGTGACGGATAATGGAAGGAAGGGCAGGCAACTGGTCGACTTCATTTAAATAAACAAATAAAAAATAAGATAAACTCTCAGGAATAGATAAATAATAACAAAAAAATTGTAAAGTGGAGAAAGCGAGAGCGCGCGAATGCACTCAAGCAAACACAAACAGCACAGCACGATGCGTATTTTTTTTTTAAAATTGACAAAATAAATCAAAAATAAATCAAAAATAAAAATAAGTGGAAAAGGCGAGAGTGCGCGAGCACACAGGAGCAAAGACAAGCAGCGCAGCTTGATGCGTAGTAAAAAAAATAATAAATAGACAACTGGTCGACCTCATTAGAAATAAAAACCCAAAAGATTAGATAGACAAACAAACAAACACATAAATGTGGAGAGAAGGGCGGTGCGCGCAGGAGCAAAGGTAAACAGCAGACAGACCTGAATCCTTATCTTTACAAGGTCGACCTCAGAACTTTGTTCAGTTTGTCTCGGTGACGGATAATGGAAGGAAGGGCAGGCAACTGGTCGACTTCATTTAAATAAACAAATAAAAAATAAGATAAACTGTCAGGAATAGATAAATAATAACAAAAAAATTGTAAAGTGGAGAAAGCGTGAGCGCGCGAATGCACTCAAGCAAACACAAACATCACAGCACGATGCGTATTTTTTTTTAAATTGACAAAATAAATCAAAAATAAATCAAAAATAAAAATTAGTGGAAAAGGCGAGAGTGCGCGAGCACACAGGAGCAAAGACAAGCCGCGCAGCTTGATGCGTAGTAAAAAAAATAATAAATAGACAACTGGTCGACCTCATTATAAATAAAAACCCAAAAGATTAGATAGACAAACAAACAAACACATAAATGTGGAGAGAAGGGCTGTGCGCGCAGGAGCAAAGGTAAACAGCAGACAGACCTGAATCCTTATCTTTACAAGGTCGACATCAGAACTTTGTTCAGTTTGTCTCGGTGACGGATAATGGAAGGAAGAGCAGGCAACTGGTCGACTTCATTTAAATAAACAAATAAAAAATAAGATAAACTCTCAGGAATAGATAAATAATAACAAAAAAATTGTAAAGTGGAGAAAGCGAGAGCGCGCGAATGCACTCAAGCAAACACAAACAGCACAGCACGATGCGTATTTTTTTAATTGACAAAATAAATCAAAAATAAATCAAAAATAAAAATAAGTGGAAAAGGCGAGAGTGCGCGAGCACACAGGAGCAAAGACAAGCAGCGCAGCTTGATGCGTAGTAAAAAACAATAATAAATAGACAACTGGTCGACCTCATTAGAAATAAAAACCCAAAAGATTAGATAGACAAACAAACAAACACATAAATGTGGAGAGAAGGGCAGTGCACGCAGGAGCAAAGGTAAACAGCAGACAGACCTGAATCCTTATCTTTACAAGGTCGACCTCAGAACTTTGTTCAGTTTGTCTTGGTGACGGATAATGGAAGGAAGGGCAGGCAACTGGTCGACTTCATTTAAATAAACAAATAAAAAATAAGATAAACTCAGGAATGGATAAATAATAACAAAAAAATTGTAAATTGGAGAAAGCGAGAGCGCGCGAATGCACTCAAGCAAACACAAACAGCACAGCACGATGCGTATTTTTTTTTAAAATTGACAAAATAAATCAAAAATAAATCAAAAATAAAAATAAGTGGAAAAGGCGAGAGTGCGCGAGCACACAGGAGCAAAGACAAGCAGCGCAGCTTGATGCGTAGTAAAAAAAATAATAAATAGACAACTGGTCGACCTCATTAGAAATAAAAACCCAAAAGATTAGATAGACAAACAAAAAAAACACATAAATGTGGAGAGAAGGGAAGTGCGCGCAGGAGCAAAGGTAAACAGCAGACAGACCTGAATCCTTATCTTTACAAGGTCGACCTCAGAACTTTGTTCCGTTTGTCTCGGTGACGGATAATGGAAGGAAGGGCAGGCAACTGGTCGACGTCATTTAAATAAACAAATAAAAAATAAGATAAACTCTCAGGAATAGATAAATAATAACAAAAAAATTGTAAAGTGGAGAATGCGAGAGCGCGCGAATGCACTCAAGCAAACACAAACAGCACAGCACGATGCGTACTTTTTTTAAAATTGACAAAATAAATCAAAAATAAATCAAAAATAAAAATTAGTGGAAAAGGCGAGAGTGCGCGAGCACACAGGAGCAAAGACAAGCAGCGCAGCTTGATGCGTAGTAAAAAAAATAATAAATAGACAACTGGTCGACCTCATTAGAAATAAAAACCCAAAAGATTAGATAGACAAACAAACAAACACATAAATGTGGAGAGAAGGGCAGTGGGCGCAGGAGCAAAGGTAAACAGCAGACAGACCTGAATCCTTATCTTTACAAGGTCGACCTCAGAACTTTGTTCAGTTTGTCTCGGTGACGGATAATGGAAGGAAGGGCAGGCAACTGGTCGACTTCATTTAAATAAACAAATAAAAAATAAGATAAACTCTCAGGAATAGATAAATAATAACAAAAAAATTGTAAAGTGGAGAAAGCGAGAGCGCGCGAATGCACTCAAGCAAACACAAACAGCACAGCACGATGCGTATTTTTTTTTAAAATTGACAAAATAAATCAAAAATAAAAATAAGTGGAAAAGGCGAGAGTGCGCGAGCACACAGGAGCAAAGACAAGCAGAGCAGCTTGATGCGTAGTAAAAAAAATAATAAATAGACAACTGGTCGACCTCATTAGAATTAAAAACCCAAAAGATTAGATAGACAAACAAACAAACACATAAATGTGGAGAGAAGGTCAGTGCGCGCAGGAGCAAAGGTAAACAGCAGACAGACCTGAATCGTTATCTTTACAAGGTCGACCTCAGAACTTTGTTCAGTTTGTCTCGGTGATGGATAATGGAAAGAAGGGCAGGCAACTGGTCGACTTCATTCAAATAAACAAATAAAAAATAAGATAAACTCTCAGGAATAGATAAATAATAACAAAAAAATTGTAAAGTGGAGAAAACGAGAGCGCGCGAATGCACTCAAGCAAACACAAACAGCACAGCACGATGCGTATTTTTTTTAAATTGACAAAATAAATCAAAAATAAATCAAAAATAAATCAAAAATAAAAATAAGTGGAAAAGGCGAGAGTGCGCGAGCACACAGGAGCAAAGACAAGCAGCGCAGCTTGATGCGTAGTAAAAAAAATAATAAATAGACAACTGGTCGACCTCATTAGAAATAAAAACCCAAAAGATTAGATAGACAAACAAACAAACACATAAATGTGGAGAGACGGTCAGTGCGCGCAGGAGCAAAGGTAAACAGCAGACAGACCTGAATCCTTATCTTTACAAGGTCGACCTCAGAACTTTGTTCAGTTTGTCTCGGTGACGGATAATGGAAGGAAGGGCAGGCAACTGGTCGACTTCATTTAAATAAACAAATAAAAATACGATAAACTCTCAGGAATAGATAAATAATAACAAAAAAATTGTAAAGTGGAGAAAGCGAGAGCACGCGAATGCACTCAAGCAAACACAAACAGCACAGCACGATGCGTATTTTTTTAAAAAATTGACAAAATAAATCAAAAATAAATCAAAAATAAAAATAAGTGGAAAAGGCTAGAGTGCGCGAGCACACAGGAGCAAAAACAAGCAGCGCAGCTTGATGCGTAGTAAAAAAAAAAATAAATAGACAACTGGTCGACCTCATTAGAAATAAAAACCCAAAAGATTAGATAGACAAACAAACAAACACATAAATGTGGAGAGAAGGGCAGTGCGCGCAGGAGCAAAGGTAAACAGCAGACAGACCTGAATCCTTATCTTTACAAGGTCGACCTCAGAACTTTGTTCAGTTTGTCTCGGTGACGGACAATGGAAAGAAGGGCAGGCAACTGGTCGACTTCATTTAAATAAACAAATAAAAATAAGATAAACTCTCATGAATAGATAATTAATAACAAAAGAATTGTAAAGCGGAGAAAGGGAGAGCGCGCGAATGCACTCTAGCAAACACAAACAGCACAGCACGATGCGTATTTTTTTTAAAAATTGACAAAATAAATCAAAAATAAATCAAAAATAAAAATAAGTGGAAAAGGCGAGAGTGCGCGAGCACACAGGAGCAAAGAAAAGCAGCGCAGCTTGATGCGTAGTAAACAAAATAATAAATAGACAACTGGTCGACCTCATTAGAAATAAAAACCCAAAAGAATAGATAGACAAACAAACAAACACATAAATGTGGAGAGAAGGGCAGTGCGCGCAGGAGCAAAGGTAAACAGCAGACAGACCTGAATCCTTATCTTTACAAGGTCGACCTCAGAACTTTGTTCAGTTTGTCTCGGTGACGGATAATGGAAGGAAGGGCAGGCAACTGGTCGACGTCATTTAAATAAACAAATAAAAAATAAGATAAACTCTCAGGAATAGATAAATAATAACAAAAAAATTGTAAAGTGGAGAAAGCGAGAGCGCGCGAATGCACTCAAGCAAACACAAACAGCACAGCACGATGCGTACTTTTTTTTAAAATTGACAAAATAAATCAAAATTAAAAATAAGTGGAAAAGGCGAGAGTGCGCGAGCACACAGGAGCAAAGACAAGCAGCGCAGCTTGATGCATAGTAAAAAAAATAACAAATAGACAACTGGTCGACCTCATTAGAAATAAAAACCCAAAAGATTAGATAGACAAACAAACAAACACATAAATGTGGAGAGAAGGGCAGTGCGCGCAGGAGCAAAGGTAAACAGCAGACAGACCTGAATCCTTTTCTTTACAAGGTCGACCTCAGAACTTTGTTCAGTTTGTCTCGGTGACGGATAATGGAAGGAAGGGCAGGCAACTGGTCGACTTCATTTAAATAAACAAATAAAAAATAAGATAAACTCTCAGGAATAGATAAATAATAACAAAAAAATTGTAAAGTGGAGAAAGCGAGAACGCGCGAATGCACTCAAGCAAACACAAACAGCACAGCACGATGCGTATTTTTTTTTAAATTGACAAAATAAATAAAAAATAAATCAAAAATAAAAATAAGTGGAAAAGGCGAGAGTGCGCGAGCACACAGGAGCAAAGACAAGCAGCGCAGCTTGATGCGTAGTAAAAAAAATAATAAATAGACAACTGGTCGACCTCATTAGAAATAAAAACCCAAAAGATTAGATAGACAAACAAACAAACACATAAATGTAGAGAGAAGGGCAGTGCGCGCAGGAGCAAAGGTAAACAGCAGACAGACCTGAATCCTTATCTTTACAAGGTCGACCTCAGAAATTTGTTCAGTTTGTCTCGGTGACGGATAATGGAAGGAAGGGCAGGCAACTGGTCGACTTCATTTAAATAAACAAATATAAAATAAGATAAACTCTCAGGAATAGATAAATAATAACAAAAAAATTGTAAAGTGGAGAAAGCGAGAGCACGCGAATGCACTCAAGCAAACACAAACAGCACAGCACGATGCGTATTTTTTTTTAAATTTGACAAAATAAATCAAAAATAAATCAAAAATAAAAATAAGTGGAAAAGGCGAGAGTGCGCGAGCACACAGGAGCAAAGACAAGCAGCGCAGCTTGATGCGTAGTAAAAAAAATAATAAATAGACAACTGGTCGACCTCATTAGAAATAAAAACCCAAAAGATTAGATAGACAAACAAAAAACACATAAATGTGGAGAGAACGGCAGTGCTCGCAGGAGCAAAGGTAAACAGCAGACAGACCTGAATCCTTATCTTTACAAGGTCGACCTCAGAGCTTTGTTCAGTTTGTCTCGGTGACGGATAATGGAAGGAAGGGCAGGCAACTGGTCGACTTCATTTAAATAAACAAATAAAAAATAAGATAAACTCTCAGGAATAGATAAATAATAACAAAAAAATTGTAAAGTGCACAAAGCGAGAGCGCGCGAATGCACTCAAGCAAACACAAACAGCACAGCACGTTGCGTATTTTTTTTTATATTGACAAAATAAATCAAAAATAAATCAAAAATAAAAATAAGTGGAAAAGGCGAGAGTGCACGAGCACACAGGAGCAAAGACAAGCAGCGCAGGTTGATGCGTAGTAAAAAAAATAATAAATAGACAACTGGTCGACCTCATTAGAAATAAAAACCCAAAAGTTTAGATAGACAAACAAACAAACACATTAATGTGGAGAGAACGGCAGTGCGCGCAGGAGCAAAGGTAAACAGCAGACAGACCTGAATCCTTATCTTTACAAGGTCGACCTCAGAACTTTGTTCAGTTTGTCTCGGTGACGGATAATGGAATGAAGGGAGGAAACTGGTCGACTTCATTTAAATAAACAAATAAAAAATAAGATAAACTCTCAGGAATAGATAAATAATAACAAAAAAATTGTAAAGTGCACAAAGCGAGAGCGCGCGAATGCACTCAAGCAAACACAAACAGCACAGCACGATGCGTATTTTTTTTTATATTGACAAAATAAATCAAAAATAAATCAAAAATAAAAATAAGTGGAAAAGGCGAGAGTGCGCAAGCACACAGGAGCAAAGACAAGCAGCGCAGCTTGATGCGTAGTAAAAAAAAATAATAAATAGACAACTGGTCGACCTCATTAGAAATAAAAACCCAAAAGATTAGATAGACAAACAAACAAACACATAAATGTGGAGAGAAGGGCAGTGCGCGCAGGAGCAAAGGTAAACAGCAGACAGACCTGAAGCCTTATCTTTACAAGGTCGACCTCAGAACTTTGTTCAGTTTGTCTCGGTGACGGATAATGGAAGGAAGGGAGGAAACTGGTCGACTTCATTTAAATAAACAAATAAAAAATAAGATAAACTCTCAGGAATAGATAAATAATAACAAAAAAATTGTAAAGTGGAGAAAGCGAGAGCGCGCGAATGCACTCAAGCAAACACAAACAGCACAGCACGATGCGTATTTTTTTTTAAATTGACAAAATAAATAAAAAATAAATCAAAAATAAAAATAAGTGGAAAAGGCGAGAGTGCGCGAGCCCACAGGAGCAAAGACAAGCAGCGCAGCTTGATGCGTAGTAAAGAAAATAATGAATAGACAACTGGTCGACCTCATTAGAAATAAAAAACCAAAACATTAGATAGACAAACAAACAAACACATAAATGTGGAGAGAAGGGCAGTGCGGGCAGGAGCAAAGGTAAACAGCAGACAGACCTGAATCCTTATCTTTACAAGGTCGACCTCAGAACTTTGTTCAGTTTGTCTCGGTGACGGATAATGGAAGGAAGGGCAGGCAACTGGTCGACTTCAATTAAATAAACAAATAAAAATAAGATAAACTCTCAGGAATAGATAAATAATAACAAAAAAATTGTAAAGTGGAGAAAGCGAGAGCGCGCGAATGCACTCAAGCAAACACAAACAGCACAGCACGATGCGTATTTTTTTTAAATTGACAAAATAAATAAAAAATAAATCAAAAATAAAAATAAGTGGAAAAGGCGAGAGTGCGCGAGCACACAGGAGAAAAGACAAGCAGCGCAGCTTGATGCGTAGTAAAAAAAATAATAAATAGACAACTGGTCGACCTCATTAGAAATAAAAACCCAAAAGATTAGATAGACAAACAAACAAACACATAAATGTGGAGAGAAGGGCAGTGTGCGCAGGAGCAAAGGTAAACAGCAGACAGACCTGAAGCCTTATCTTTACAAGGTCGACCTCAGAACTTTGTTCAGTTTTTCTCGGTGACGGATAATGGAAGGAAGGGCAGGCAACTGGTCGACTTCATTTAAATAAACAAATAAAAAATAAGATAAACTCTCAGGAATAGATAAATAATAACAAAAAATTGTAAACTGGAGAAAGCGAGAGCTCGCGAATGCACTCAACCAAACACAAACAGCACAGCACGATGCGTATTTTTTTTTATATTGACAAAATAAATCAAAAATAAATCAAAAATAAAAATAAGTGGAAAAGGCGAGAGTGCGCGAGCACACAGGAGCAAAGACAAGCAGCGCAGCTTGATGCGTAGTAAAAAAAATAATAAATAGACAACTGGTCGACCTCATTAGAAATAAAAACCCAAAAGATTAGAGAGACAAACAAACAAACACATAAATGTGGAGAGATGGGCAGTGGGCGCAGGAGCAAAGGTAAACAGCAGACAGACCTGAATCCTTATCTTTACAAGGTCTACCTCAGAACTTTGTTCAGTTTGTCTCGGTGACGGATAATGGAAGGAAGGGCAGGCAACTGGTCGACTTCATTTAAATAAACAAATAAAAAATAAGATAAACTCTCAGGAATAGATAAATAATAACAAAAAAATTGTAAAGTGGAGAAAGCGAGAGCGCGCGAATGCACTCAAGCAAACACAAACAGCACAGCACGATGCGTATTTTTTTTTAAATTGACAAAATAAATAAAAAATAAATCAAAAATAAAAATAAGTGGAAAAGGCGAGAGTGCGCGAGCACACAGGAGCAAAGACAAGCAGCGCAGCTTGATGCGTAGTAAACAAAATAATAAATAGACAACTGGTCGACCTCATTAGAAATAAAAACCCAAAAGAATAGATAGACAAACAAACAAACACATAAATGTGGAGAGAAGGGCAGTGCGCGCAGGAGCAAAGGTAAACAGCAGACAGACCTGAATCCTTATCTTTACAAGGTCGACCTCAGAACTTTGTTCAGTTTGTCTCGGTGACGGATAATGGAAGGAAGGGCAGGCAACTGGTCGACCTCATTTAAATAAACAAATAAAAAATAAGATAAACTCTCAGGAATAGATAAATAATAACAAAAAAATTGTAAAGTGGAGAAAGCGAGAGCGCGCGAATGCACTCAAGCAAACACAAACAGCACAGCACGATGCGTACTTTTTTTTAAAATTGACAAAATAAATCAAAATTAAAAATAAGTGGAAAAGGCGAGAGTGCGCGAGCACACAGGAGCAAAGACAAGCAGCGCAGCTTGATGCATAGTAAAAAAAATAACAAATAGACAACTGGTCGACCTCATTAGAAATAAAAACCCAAAAGATTAGATAGACAAACAAACAAACACATAAATGTGGAGAGAAGGGCAGTGCGCGCAGGAGCAAAGGTAAACAGCAGACAGACCTGAATCCTTTTCTTTACAAGGTCGACCTCAGAACTTTGTTCAGTTTGTCTCGGTGACGGATAATGGAAGGAAGGGCAGGCAACTGGTCGACTTCATTTAAATAAACAAATAAAAAATAAGATAAACTCTCAGGAATAGATAAATAATAACAAAAAAATTGTAAAGTGGAGAAAGCGAGAACGCGCGAATGCACTCAAGCAAACACAAACAGCACAGCACGATGCGTATTTTTTTTTAAATTGACAAAATAAATAAAAAATAAATCAAAAATAAAAATAAGTGGAAAAGGCGAGAGTGCGCGAGCACACAGGAGCAAAGACAAGCAGCGCAGCTTGATGCGTAGTAAAAAAAATAATAAATAGACAACTGGTCGACCTCATTAGAAATAAAAACCCAAAAGATTAGATAGACAAACAAACAAACACATAAATGTAGAGAGAAGGGCAGTGCGCGCAGGAGCAAAGGTAAACAGCAGACAGACCTGAATCCTTATCTTTACAAGGTCGACCTCAGAAATTTGTTCAGTTTGTCTCGGTGACGGATAATGGAAGGAAGGGCAGGCAACTGGTCGACTTCATTTAAATAAACAAATATAAAATAAGATAAACTCTCAGGAATAGATAAATAATAACAAAAAAATTGTAAAGTGGAGAAAGCGAGAGCACGCGAATGCACTCAAGCAAACACAAACAGCACAGCACGATGCGTATTTTTTTTTAAATTTGACAAAATAAATCAAAAATAAATCAAAAATAAAAATAAGTGGAAAAGGCGAGAGTGCGCGAGCACACAGGAGCAAAGACAAGCAGCGCAGCTTGATGCGTAGTAAAAAAAATAATAAATAGACAACTGGTCGACCTCATTAGAAATAAAAACCCAAAAGATTAGATAGACAAACAAAAAACACATAAATGTGGAGAGAACGGCAGTGCTCGCAGGAGCAAAGGTAAACAGCAGACAGACCTGAATCCTTATCTTTACAAGGTCGACCTCAGAGCTTTGTTCAGTTTGTCTCGGTGACGGATAATGGAAGGAAGGGCAGGCAACTGGTCGACTTCATTTAAATAAACAAATAAAAAATAAGATAAACTCTCAGGAATAGATAAATAATAACAAAAAAATTGTAAAGTGCACAAAGCGAGAGCGCGCGAATGCACTCAAGCAAACACAAACAGCACAGCACGTTGCGTATTTTTTTTTATATTGACAAAATAAATCAAAAATAAATCAAAAATAAAAATAAGTGGAAAAGGCGAGAGTGCACGAGCACACAGGAGCAAAGACAAGCAGCGCAGGTTGATGCGTAGTAAAAAAAATAATAAATAGACAAATGGTCGACCTCATTAGAAATAAAAACCCAAAAGATTAGATAGACAAACAAACAAACACATTAATGTGGAGAGAACGGCAGTGCGCGCAGGAGCAAAGGTAAACAGCAGACAGACCTGAATCCTTATCTTTACAAGGTCGACCTCAGAACTTTGTTCAGTTTGACTCGGTGACGGATAATGGAATGAAGGGAGGAAACTGGTCGACTTCATTTAAATAAACAAATAAAAAATAAGATAAACTCTCAGGAATAGATAAATAATAACAAAAAAATTGTAAAGTGCACAAAGCGAGAGCGCGCGAATGCACTCAAGCAAACACAAACAGCACAGCACGATGCGTATTTTTTTTTATATTGACAAAATAAATCAAAAATAAATCAAAAATAAAAATAAGTGGAAAAGGCGAGAGTGCGCAAGCACACAGGAGCAAAGACAAGCAGCGCAGCTTGATGCGTAGTAAAAAAAAATAATAAATAGACAACTGGTCGACCTCATTAGAAATAAAAACCCAAAAGATTAGATAGACAAACAAACAAACACATAAATGTGGAGAGAAGGGCAGTGCGCGCAGGAGCAAAGGTAAACAGCAGACAGACCTGAAGCCTTATCTTTACAAGGTCGACCTCAGAACTTTGTTCAGTTTGTCTCGGTGACGGATAAAGGAAGGAAGGGAGGAAACTGGTCGACTTCATTTAAATAAACAAATAAAAAATAAGATAAACTCTCAGGAATAGATAAATAATAACAAAAAAATTGTAAAGTGGAGAAAGCGAGAGCGCGCGAATGCACTCAAGCAAACACAAACAGCACAGCACGATGCGTATTTTTTTTTAAATTGACAAAATAAATAAAAAATAAATCAAAAATAAAAATAAGTGGAAAAGGCGAGAGTGCGCGAGCCCACAGGAGCAAAGACAAGCAGCGCAGCTTGATGCGTAGTAAAGAAAATAATGAATAGACAACTGGTCGACCTCATTAGAAATAAAAAACCAAAACATTAGATAGACAAACAAACAAACACATAAATGTGGAGAGAAGGGCAGTGCGGGCAGGAGCAAAGGTAAACAGCAGACAGACCTGAATCCTTATCTTTACAAGGTCGACCTCAGAACTTTGTTCAGTTTGTCTCGGTGACGGATAATGGAAGGAAGGGCAGGCAACTGGTCGACTTCAATTAAATAAACAAATAAAAATAAGATAAACTCTCAGGAATAGATAAATAATAACAAAAAAATTGTAAAGTGGAGAAAGCGAGAGCGCGCGAATGCACTCAAGCAAACACAAACAGCACAGCACGATGCGTATTTTTTTTAAATTGACAAAATAAATAAAAAATAAATCAAAAATAAAAATAAGTGGAAAAGGCGAGAGTGCGCGAGCACACAGGAGAAAAGACAAGCAGCGCAGCTTGATGCGTAGTAAAAAAAATAATAAATAGACAACTGGTCGACCTCATTAGAAATAAAAACCCAAAAGATTAGATAGACAAACAAACAAACACATAAATGTGGAGAGAAGGGCAGTGCGCGCAGGAGCAAAGGTAAACAGCAGACAGACCTGAAGCCTTATCTTTACAAGGTCGACCTCAGAACTTTGTTCAGTTTGTCTCGGTGACGGATAATGGAAGGAAGGGCAGGCAACTGGTCGACTTCAATTAAATAAACAAATAAAAATAAGATAAACTCTCAGGAATAGATAAATAATAACAAAAAAATTGTAAAGTGGAGAAAGCGAGAGCGCGCGAATGCACTCAAGCAAACACAAACAGCACAGCACGATGCGTATTTTTTTTTAAATTGACAAAATAAATCAAAAATAAATCAAAAATAAAAATAAGTGGAAAAGGCGAGAGTGGCGAGCACACAGGAGCAAAGACAAGCAGCGCAGCTTGATGCGTAGTAAAAAAAATAATAAATAGACAACTGGTCGACCTCATTAGAAATAAAAACCCAAAAGATTAGGTAGACAAACAAACAAACACATAAATGTGCAGAGATGGGCAGTGCGCGCAGGAGCAAATGTAAACAGCAGACAGACCTGAATACTTATCTTTACAAGGTCGACCTCAGAACTTTGTTCAGTTTTTCTCGGTGACGGATAATGGAAGGAAGGGCAGGCAACTGGTCGACTTCATTTAAATAAACAAATAAAAAATAAGATAAACTCTCAGGAATAGATAAATAATAACAAAAAATTGTAAACTGGAGAAAGCGAGAGCGCGCGAATGCACTCAACCAAACACAAACAGCACAGCACGATGCGTATTTTTTTTTATATTGACAAAATAAATCAAAAATAAATCAAAAATAACAATAAGTGGAAAAGGCGAGAGTGCGCGAGCACACAGGAGCAATGACAAGCAGCGCAGCTTGATGCGTAGTAAAAAAAATAATAAATAGACAACTGGTCGACCTCATTAGAAATAAAAACCCAAAAGATTAGAGAGACAAACAAACAAACACATAAATGTGGAGAGATGGGCAGTGGGCGCAGGAGCAAAGGTAAACAGCAGACAGACCTGAATCCTTATCTTTACAAGGTCTACCTCAGAACTTTGTTCAGTTTGTCTCGGTGACGGATAATGGAAGGAAGGGCAGGCAACTGGTCGACTTCATTTAAATAAACAAATAAAAAATAAGATAAACTCTCAGGAATAGATAAATAATAACAAAAAAATTGTAAAGTGGAGAAAGCGAGAGCGCGCGAATGCACTCAAGCAAACACAAACAGCACAGCACGATGCGTATTTTTTTTATATTGACAAAATAAATCAAATAAATCAAAAATAAAAATAAGTGGAAAAGGCGAGAGTGCGCGAGCACACAGGAGCAAAGACAAGCAGCGCAGCTTGATGCGTAGTAAAAAAAATAATAAATAGACAACTGGTCGACCTCATTAGAAATAAAAACCCAAAAGATTAGATAGACAAACAAACAAACACATAAATTTGGAGAGAAGGGCAGTGCACGCAGGAGCAAAGGTAAACAGCAGACAGACCTGAATCCTTATCTTTACAAGGTCGACCTCAGAACTTCGTTCAGTTTGTCTCGGTGACGGATAATGGAAGGAAGGGCAGGCAACTGGTCGACTTCATTTAAATAAACAAATAAAAAATAAGATAAACTCTCAGGAATAGATAAATAATAACAAAAAAATTGTAAAGTGGAGAAAGCGAGAGCGCGCGAATGCACTCAAGCAAACACAAACAGCACAGCACGATGCGTATTTTTTTTAAATTGACAAAATAAATCAAAAATAAATCAAAAATAAAAATAAGTGGAAAAGGCGAGAGTGCGCGAGCACACAGGAGCAAAGACAAGCAGCGCAGCTTGATGCGTAGTAAAAAAAAAATAAATAGACAACTGGTCGACCTCATTAGAAATAAAAACCCAAAAGATTAGATAGACAAACAAACAAACACATAAATGTGGAGAGATGGGCATTGTGCGCAGGAGCAAAGGTAAACAGCAGACAGACCTGAATCCTTATCTTTACAAGGTCGACCTCAGAACTTTGTTCAGTTTGTCTCGGTGACGGATAATGGAAGGAAGGGCAGGCAACTGGTCTACTTCATTTAAATAAACAAATAAAAAATAAGATAAACTCTCAGGAATAGATAAATAATAACAAAAAAATTGTAAAGTGCAGAAAGCGAGAGCGCGCGAATGCACTCAAGCAAACACAAACAGCACAGCACGATGCGTATTTTTTTTAAATTGACAAAATAAATAAAAAATAAATCAAAAATAACAATAAGTGGAATAGGCGAGAGTGCGCGAGCACACAGGAGCAAAGACAAGCAGCGCAGCTTGATGCGTAGTAAAGAAAATAATAAATAGACAACTGGTCTACCTCATTAGAAAAAAAACCCAAAAGATTAGATAGACAAACAAACAAACACATAAATGTGGAGAGAAGGGCAGTGCGCGCAGGAGCAAAGGTAAACAGCAGACAGACCTGAATCCTTATCTTTACAAGGTCGACCTCAGAACTTTGTTCAGTTTGTCTCAGTGACGGATAATGGAAGGAAGTGCAGGCAACTGGTCGACTTCATTTAAATAAACAAATAAAAAATAAGATAAACTCTCAGGAATAGATAAATAATAACCAAAAAATTGTAAAGTGGACAAAGCGAGAGCGCGCGAATGCACTCAAGCAAACACAAACAGCACAGCACGATGCGTATTTTTTTTATATTGACAAAATAAATAAAAAATAAATCAAAAATAACAATAAGTGGAAAAGGCGAGAGTGTGCGAGCACACAGGACCAAAGACAAGCAGCGCAGCTTGATGCGCAGCAAAAAAAATAATAAATAGACAACTGGTCGACCTCATTAGAAATAAAAACCCAAAAGATTAGATAGACAAACAAACAAACACATAAATGTGGAGAGAAGGGCAGTGCGCTCAGGAGCAAAGGTAAACCGCAGACAGACCTGAATCCTTATCTTTACAAGGTCGACCTCAGAACTTTGTTCAGTTTGTCTCGGTGTCGGATAATGGAAGGAAGGGCAGGCAACTGGTCGACTTCATTTAAATAAACAAATAAAAAATAAGATAAACTCTCAGGAATAGATAAATAATAACAAAAAAATTGTAAAGTGGAGAAAGCGAGAGCGCGCGAATGCACTCAAGCAAACACAAACAGCACAGCACGATGCGTATTTTTTTTTAAGTTTGACAAAATAAATCAAAAATAAATCAAAAATTAAAATAAGTGGAAAAGGGCTGGGGATATAGCCTAGTGGCAAGAGTGCCTGCCTCGGATACACGAGGCCCTTGGTTCGATTCCCCAGCACCACATATACAGAAAACGGCCAGAAGCGGCGCTGTGGCTCAAGTGGCACAGTGCTAGCCTTGAGCGGGAAGAACCCAGGGACGGTGCTCCGGCCCTGAGTCCAAGGCCCAGGACTGGCCAAAAAAAAAAAAAAAAAAAAAACAAAAACCATAATAAGTGGAAAAGGCGAGAGTGCGCGAGCACACAGGAGCAAAGACAAGCAGCGCAGCTTGATGCGTAGTAAAAAAAATAATAAATAGACAACTGGTCGACCTCATTAGAAATAAAAACCCAAAAGATTAGATAGACAAGCAAACAAACACATAAATGTGGAGAGAAGGGCAGTGCGCGCAGGAGCAAATGTAAACAGCAGACAGACCTGAATCCTTATCTTTACAAGGTCGACCTCAGAACTTTGTTCAGTTTGTCTCGGTGACGGATAATGGAAGGAAGGGCAGGCAACTGGTCGACTTCATTTAAATAAACAAATAAAAAATAAGATAAACTCTCAGGAATAGATAAATAATAACAAAAAAATTGTAAAGTGGAGAAAGCGAGAGCGCGCGAATGCACTCAAGCAAACACAAACAGCACAGCACGATGCGTATTTTTTTTTAAATTGACAAAATAAATCAAAATTAAATCAAAAATAAAAATAAGTGGAAAAGGCAAGAGTGCGGGAGCACACAGGAGCAAAGACAAGCAGCGCAGCTTGATGCGTAGTAAAAAAAAAATAAATAGACAACTGGTCGACCTCATTAGAAATAAAAACCCAAAAGATTAGATAGACAAACAAACAAACACATAAATGTGGAGAGAAGGGCAGTGCGCGCAGGAGCAAAGGTAAACAGCAGACAGACCTGAATCTTTATCTTTACAAGGTCGACCTCAGAACTTTGTTCAGTTTGTCTCGGTGACGGATAATGGAAGGAAGGGCAGGCAAATGGTCGACTTCATTTAATAAACAAATAAAAAATAAGATAAACTCTCAGGAATAGATAAATAATAACAAAAAATTGTAAAGTGGAGAAAGCGAGAGCGCGGGAATGCACTCAAGCAAACACAAACAGCACAGCACGATGCGTATTTTTTTTTAAATTGACAAAATAAATCAAAAATAAATCAAAAATAAAAATTAGTGGAAAAGGCGAGAGTGCGCGAGAACACAGGAGCAAAGACAAGCAGCGCAGCTTGATGCGTAGTAAAAAAAATAATAAATAGACAACTGGTCGACCTCATTAGAAATAAAAACCCAAAAGATTAGATAGACAAACAAACAAACACATAAATGTGGAGAGAAGGGCAGTGCGCGCAGGAGCAAAGGTAAACAGCAGACAGACCTGAATCCTTATCTTTACAAGGTCGACCTCAGAACTTTGTTCAGTTTGTCTCGGTGACGGATAATGGAAGGAAGGCCAGGAAACTGGTCGACTTCATTTAAATAAACAAATAAAAAATAAGATAAACTCTCAGGAATAGATAAATAATAACAAAAAAATTGTAAAGTGGAGAAAGCGAGAGCGCGGGAATGCACTCAAGCAAACACAAACAGCACAGCACGATGCGTATTTTTTTTTAAATTGACAAAATAAATCAAAAATAAAAATAAGTGGAAAAGGCGAGAATGCGCGAGCACACAGGAGCAAAGACAAGCAGCGCAGCTTGATGCGTAGTAAAAAAAATAATAAATAGACAACTGGTCGACCTCATTAGAAATAAAAACCCAAAAGATTAGATAGACAAACAAAAAACACATAAATGTGGAGAGAACGGCAGTGCTCGCAGGAGCAAAGGTAAACAGCAGACAGACCTGAATCCTTATATTTACAAGGTCGACCTCAGTACTTTGTTCAGTTTGTCTCGGTGACGGATAATTGGAGGAAGGGCAGGCAACTGGTCGACTTCATTTAAATAAACAAAAAATAAGATAAACTCTCAGGAATAGATAAATAATAACAAAAAAATTGTAAAGTGGAGAAAGCGAGAGCGCGCGAATGCACTCCAGCAAACACAAACAGCACAGCACGATGCGTATTTTTTTATTAAAATTGACAAAAATAAATCAAAAATAAATCAAAAATAAAAATAAGTGGAAAAGGCGAGAGTGCGCGAGCACACAGGAGCAAAGACAAGCAGCGCAGCTTGATGCGTAGTAAAAAAAAAATAATAAATAGACAACTGGTCGACCTCATTAGAAATAAAAACCCAAAATATTAGATAGACAAACAAACAAACACATAAATGTGGAGAGAAGGGCAGTGCGCGCAGGAGCAAAGGTAAACAGCAGACAGACCTGAATCCTTATCTTTACAAGGTCGACCTCAGAACTTTGTTCAGTTTGTCTCGGTGACGGATAATGGAAGGAAGGGCAGGCAACTGGTCGACTTCATTTAAATAAACAAATAAAAAATAAGATAAACTCTCAGGAATAGATAAATAATAACAAAAAAATTGTAAAGTGGAGAAAGCGAGAGCGCGCGAATGCACTCAAGCAAACACAAACAGCACAGCAAGATGCGTATTCTTTTTTAAATTGACAAAATAAATCAAAAATAAATCAAAAATAAAAATAAGTGGAAAAGGCGAGAGTGCGCGAGCACACAGGGGCAAAGACAAGCAGCGCAGCTTGATGCGTAGTAAAAAAAATAATAAATAGACAACTGGTCGACCTCATTAGAAATAAAAACCCAAAAGATTAGATAGACAAACAAACACATAAATGTGGAGAGAAGGGCAGTGCGCGCAGGAGCAAAGGTAAACAGCAGACAGACCTGAATCCTTATCTTTACAAGGTCGACCTCAGAACTTTGTTCAGTTTGTCTCGGTGACGGATAATGGAAGGAAGGGCAGGCAACTGGTCGACTTCATTTAAATAAACAAATAAAAAATAAGATAAACTCTCAGGAATAGATAAATAATAACAAAAAAATTGTAAAGTGGAGAAAGCGAGAGCGCGCGAATGCACTCAAGCAAACACAAACAGCACAGCACGATGCGTATTTATTTTTAAATTGACAAAATAAATGAAAAATAAATCAAAAATAAAAATAAGTGGAAAAGGCGAGAGTGCGCGAGCACACAGGAGCAAAGACAAGCAGCGCAGCTTGATGCGTAGTAAAAAAAATAATAAATAGACAACTGGTCGACCTCATTAGAAATAAAAACCCAAAAGATTAGATAGACAAGCAAACAAACACATAAATGTGGAGAGAAGGGCAGTGCGCGCAGGAGCAAATGTAAACAGCAGACAGACCTGAATACTTATCATTACAAGGTCGACCTCAGAACTTTGTTCAGTTTTTCTCGGTGACGGATAATGGAAGGAAGGGCAGGCAACTGGTCGACTTCATTTAAATAAACAAATAAAAAATAAGATAAACTCTCAGGAATAGATAAATAATAACAAAAAAATTGTAAAGTGGAGAAAGCGAGAGCGCGCGAATGCACTCAAGCAAACACAAACAGCACAGCACGATGCGATTTTTTTTAAATAGACAAAATAAATCAAAATTAAATCAAAAATAAAAATAAGTGGAAAATGCAAGAGTGCGGGAGCACACAGGAGCAAAGACAAGCAGCGCAGCTTGATGCGTAGTAAAAAAAAAATAATAAATAGACAACTGGTCGACCTCATTAGAAATAAAAACCCAAAATATTAGATAGACAAACAAACAAACACATAAATGTGGAGAGAAGGGCAGTGCGCGCAGGAGCAAATGTAAACAGCAGACAGACCTGAATACTTATCATTACAAGGTCGACCTCAGAACTTTGTTCAGTTTTTCTCGGTGACGGATAATGGAAGGAAGGGCAGGCAACTGGTCGACTTCATTTAAATAAACAAATAAAAAATAAGATAAACTCTCAGGAATAGATAAATAATAACAAAAAAATTGTAAAGTGGAGAAAGCGAGAGCGCGCGAATGCACTCAAGCAAACACAAACAGCACAGCACGATGCGTATTTATTTTTAAATTGACAAAATAAATGAAAAATAAATCAAAAATAAAAATAAGTGGAAAAGGCGAGAGTGCGCGAGCCCACAGGAGCAAAGACAAGCAGCGCAGCTTGATGCGTAGTAAAAAAAATAATAAATAGACAACTGGTCGACCTCATTAGAAATAAAAACCCAAAAGATTAGATAGACAAACAAACAAACACATAAATGTGGAGAGAAAGGCAGTGCAGGCAGGAGCAAAGGTAAAAAGCAGACAGACCTGAATCCTTATCTTTACAAGGTCGACCTCAGAACTTTGTTCAGTTTGTCTCGGTGACGGATAATGGAAGGAAGGGCAGGCAACTGGTCGACTTCATTTAAATAAACAAATAAATATAAGATAAACTCTCAGGAATAGATAAATAATAACAAAAAAATTGTAAAGTGGAGAAAGCGAGAGCGCGCGAATGCACTCAAGCAAACACAAACAGCACAGCACGATGCGTATTTTTTTAAATTGACAAAATAAATCAAAAATAAATCAAAAATAAAAATAAGTGGAAAAGGCGAGAGTGCGCGAGCACACAGGAGCAAAGACAAGCAGCGCAGCTTGATGCGTAGTAAAAAAATAATAAATAGACAACTGGTCGACCTCATTAGAAATAAAAACCCAAAAGATTAGATAGACAAACAAACAAACACGTAAATGTGGAGAGAAGGGCAGTGCGCGCAGGAGCAAAGGTAAAAAGCAGACAGACCTGAATCCTTATCTTTACAAGGTCGACCTCAGAACTTTGTTCAGTTTGTCTCGGTGACGGATAATGGAAGGAAGGGCAGGCAACTGGTCGACTTCATTTAAATAAACAAATAAAAAATAAGATAAACTCTCAGGAATAGATAAATACTAACAAAAAAATTGTAAAGTGGAGAAAGCGAGAGCGCGCGAATGCACTCCAGCAAACACAAACAGCACAGCACGATGCGTATTTTTTTATTAAAATTGACAAAAATAAATCAAAAATAAATCAAAAATAAAAATAAGTGGAAAAGGCGAGAGTGCGCGAGCACACAGGAGCAAAGACAAGCAGCGCAGCTTGATGCGTAGTAAAAAAAAAATAATAAATAGACAACTGGTCGACCTCATTAGAAATAAAAACCCAAAATATTAGATAGACAAACAAACAAACACATAAATGTGGAGAGAAGGGCAGTGCGCGCAGGAGCAAAGGTAAACAGCAGACAGACCTGAATCCTTATCTTTACAAGGTCGACCTCAGAACTTTGTTCAGTTTGTCTCGGTGACGGATAATGGAAGGAAGGGCAGGCAACTGGTCGACTTCATTTAAATAAACAAATAAAAAATAAGATAAACTCTCAGGAATAGATAAATAATAACAAAAAAATTGTAAAGTGGAGAAAGCGAGAGCGCGCGAATGCACTCCAGCAAACACAAACAGCACAGCACGATGCGTATTTTTTTATTAAAATTGACAAAAATAAATCAAAAATAAATCAAAAATAAAAATAAGTGGAAAAGGCGAGAGTGCGCGAGCACACAGGAGCAAAGACAAGCAGCGCAGCTTGATGCGTAGTAAAAAAAAAATAATAAATAGACAACTGGTCGACCTCATTAGAAATAAAAACCCAAAATATTAGATAGACAAACAAACAAACACATAAATGTGGAGAGAAGGGCAGTGCGCGCAGGAGCAAAGGTAAACAGCAGACAGACCTGAATCCTTATCTTTACAAGGTCGACCTCAGAACTTTGTTCAGTTTGTCTCGGTGACGGATAATGGAAGGAAGGGCAGGCAACTGGTCGACTTCATTTAAATAAACAAATAAAAAATAAGATAAACTCTCAGGAATAGATAAATAATAACAAAAAAATTGTAAAGTGGAGAAAGCGAGAGCGCGCGAATGCACTCAAGCAAACACAAACAGCACAGCAAGATGCGTATTCTTTTTTAAATTGACAAAATAAATCAAAAATAAATCAAAAATAAAAATAAGTGGAAAAGGCGAGAGTGCGCGAGCACACAGGGGCAAAGACAAGCAGCGCAGCTTGATGCGTAGTAAAAAAAATAATAAATAGACAACTGGTCGACCTCATTAGAAATAAAAACCCAAAAGATTAGATAGACAAACAAACACATAAATGTGGAGAGAAGGGCAGTGCGCGCAGGAGCAAAGGTAAACAGCAGACAGACCTGAATCCTTATCTTTACAAGGTCGACCTCAGAACTTTGTTCAGTTTGTCTCGGTGACGGATAATGGAAGGAAGGGCAGGCAACTGGTCGACTTCATTTAAATAAACAAATAAAAAATAAGATAAACTCTCAGGAATAGATAAATAATAACAAAAAAATTGTAAAGTGGAGAAAGCGAGAGCGCGCGAATGCACTCAAGCAAACACAAACAGCACAGCACGATGCGTATTTATTTTTAAATTGACAAAATAAATGAAAAATAAATCAAAAATAAAAATAAGTGGAAAAGGCGAGAGTGCGCGAGCACACAGGAGCAAAGACAAGCAGCGCAGCTTGATGCGTAGTAAAAAAAATAATAAATAGACAACTGGTCGACCTCATTAGAAATAAAAACCCAAAAGATTAGATAGACAAGCAAACAAACACATAAATGTGGAGAGAAGGGCAGTGCGCGCAGGAGCAAATGTAAACAGCAGACAGACCTGAATACTTATCATTACAAGGTCGACCTCAGAACTTTGTTCAGTTTTTCTCGGTGACGGATAATGGAAGGAAGGGCAGGCAACTGGTCGACTTCATTTAAATAAACAAATAAAAAATAAGATAAACTCTCAGGAATAGATAAATAATAACAAAAAAATTGTAAAGTGGAGAAAGCGAGAGCGCGCGAATGCACTCAAGCAAACACAAACAGCACAGCACGATGCGATTTTTTTTAAATAGACAAAATAAATCAAAATTAAATCAAAAATAAAAATAAGTGGAAAATGCAAGAGTGCGGGAGCACACAGGAGCAAAGACAAGCAGCGCAGCTTGATGCGTAGTAAAAAAAAAATAATAAATAGACAACTGGTCGACCTCATTAGAAATAAAAACCCAAAATATTAGATAGACAAACAAACAAACACATAAATGTGGAGAGAAGGGCAGTGCGCGCAGGAGCAAATGTAAACAGCAGACAGACCTGAATACTTATCATTACAAGGTCGACCTCAGAACTTTGTTCAGTTTTTCTCGGTGACGGATAATGGAAGGAAGGGCAGGCAACTGGTCGACTTCATTTAAATAAACAAATAAAAAATAAGATAAACTCTCAGGAATAGATAAATAATAACAAAAAAATTGTAAAGTGGAGAAAGCGAGAGCGCGCGAATGCACTCAAGCAAACACAAACAGCACAGCACGATGCGTATTTTTTTTAAATTGACAAAATAAATGAAAAATAAATCAAAAATAAAAATAAGTGGAAAAGGCGAGAGTGCGCGAGCACACAGGAGCAAAGACAAGCAGCGCAGCTTGATGCGTAGTAAAAAAAATAATAAATAGACAACTGGTCGACCTCATTAGAAATAAAAACCCAAAAGATTAGATAGACAAACAAACAAACACATAAATGTGGAGAGAAGGGCAGTGCGCGCAGGAGCAAAGGTAAAAAGCAGACAGACCTGAATCCTTATCTTTACAAGGTCGACCTCAGAACTTTGTTCAGTTTGTCTCGGTGACGGATAATGGAAGGAAGGGCAGGCAACTGGTCGACTTCATTTAAATAAACAAATAAAAAATAAGATAAACTCTCAGGAATAGATAAATAATAACAAAAAAATTGTAAAGTGGAGAAAGCGAGAGCGCGCGAATGCACTCAAGCAAACACAAACAGCACAGCACGATGCGTATTTTTTTAAATTGACAAAATAAATCAAAAATAAATCAAAAATAAAAATAAGTGGAAAAGGCGAGAGTGCGCGAGCACACAGGAGCAAAGACAAGCAGCGCAGCTTGATGCGTAGTAAAAAAATAATAAATAGACAACTGGTCGACCTCATTAGAAATAAAAACCCAAAAGATTAGATAGACAAACAAACAAACACATAAATGTGGAGAGAAGGGCAGTGCGCGCAGGAGCAAAGGTAAAAAGCAGACAGACCTGAATCCTTATCTTTACAAGGTCGACCTCAGAACTTTGTTCAGTTTGTCTCGGTGACGGATAATGGAAGGAAGGGCAGGCAACTGGTCGACTTCATTTAAATAAACAAATAAAAAATAAGATAAACTCTCAGGAATAGATAAATAATAACAAAAAAATTGTAAAGTGGAGAAAGCGAGAGCGCGCGAATGCACTCCAGCAAACACAAACAGCACAGCACGATGCGTATTTTTTTATTAAAATTGACAAAAATAAATCAAAAATAAATCAAAAATAAAAATAAGTGGAAAAGGCGAGAGTGCGCGAGCACACAGGAGCAAAGACAAGCAGCGCAGCTTGATGCGTAGTAAAAAAAAAATAATAAATAGACAACTGGTCGACCTCATTAGAAATAAAAACCCAAAATATTAGATAGACAAACAAACAAACACATAAATGTGGAGAGAAGGGCAGTGCGCGCAGGAGCAAAGGTAAACAGCAGACAGACCTGAATCCTTATCTTTACAAGGTCGACCTCAGAACTTTGTTCAGTTTGTCTCGGTGACGGATAATGGAAGGAAGGGCAGGCAACTGGTCGACTTCATTTAAATAAACAAATAAAAAATAAGATAAACTCTCAGGAATAGATAAATAATAACAAAAAAATTGTAAAGTGGAGAAAGCGAGAGCGCGCGAATGCACTCCAGCAAACACAAACAGCACAGCACGATGCGTATTTTTTTATTAAAATTGACAAAAATAAATCAAAAATAAATCAAAAATAAAAATAAGTGGAAAAGGCGAGAGTGCGCGAGCACACAGGAGCAAAGACAAGCAGCGCAGCTTGATGCGTAGTAAAAAAAAAATAATAAATAGACAACTGGTCGACCTCATTAGAAATAAAAACCCAAAATATTAGATAGACAAACAAACAAACACATAAATGTGGAGAGAAGGGCAGTGCGCGCAGGAGCAAAGGTAAACAGCAGACAGACCTGAATCCTTATCTTTACAAGGTCGACCTCAGAACTTTGTTCAGTTTGTCTCGGTGACGGATAATGGAAGGAAGGGCAGGCAACTGGTCGACTTCATTTAAATAAACAAATAAAAAATAAGATAAACTCTCAGGAATAGATAAATAATAACAAAAAAATTGTAAAGTGGAGAAAGCGAGAGCGCGCGAATGCACTCAAGCAAACACAAACAGCACAGCACGATGCGTATTTTTTTTAAATTGACAAAATAAATCAAAAATAAATCAAAAATAAAAATAAGTGGAAAAGGCGAGAGTGCGCGAGCACACAGGAGCAAAGACAAGCAGCGCAGCTTGATGCGTAGTAAAAAAAATAATAAATAGACAACTGGTCGACCTCATTAGAAATAAAAACCCAAAAGATTAGATAGACAAACAAACACATAAATGTGGAGAGAAGGGCAGTGCGCGCAGGAGCAAAGGTAAACAGCAGACAGACCTGAATCCTTATCTTTACAAGGTCGACCTCAGAACTTTGTTCAGTTTGTCTCGGTGACGGATAATGGAAGGAAGGGCAGGCAACTGGTCGACTTCATTTAAATAAACAAATAAAAAATAAGATAAACTCTCAGGAATAGATAAATAATAACAAAAAAATTGTAAAGTGGAGAAAGCGAGAGCGCGCGAATGCACTCAAGCAAACACAAACAGCACAGCACGATGCGTATTTTTTTTAAATTGACAAAATAAATGAAAAATAAATCAAAAATAAAAATAAGTGGAAAAGGCGAGAGTGCGCGAGCACACAGGAGCAAAGACAAGCAGCGCAGCTTGATGCGTAGTAAAAAAAATAATAAATAGACAACTGGTCGACCTCATTAGAAATAAAAACCCAAAAGATTAGATAGACAACAAACAAACACATAAATGTGGAGAGAAGGGCAGTGCGCGCAGGAGCAAATGTAAACAGCAGACAGACCTGAATACTTATCATTACAAGGTCGACCTCAGAACTTTGTTCAGTTTTTCTCGGTGACGGATAATGGAAGGAAGGGCAGGCAACTGGTCGACTTCATTTAAATAAACAAATAAAAAATAAGATAAACTCTCAGGAATAGATAAATAATAACAAAAAAATTGTAAAGTGGAGAAAGCGAGAGCGCGCGAATGCACTCAAGCAAACACAAACAGCACAGCACGATGCGTATTTTTTTTAAATTGACAAAATAAATGAAAAATAAATCAAAAATAAAAATAAGTGGAAAAGGCGAGAGTGCGCGAGCACACAGGAGCAAAGACAAGCAGCGCAGCTTGATGCGTAGTAAAAAAAATAATAAATAGACAACTGGTCGACCTCATTAGAAATAAAAACCCAAAAGATTAGATAGACAAACAAACAAACACATAAATGTGGAGAGAAGGGCAGTGCGCGCAGGAGCAAATGTAAACAGCAGACAGACCTGAATACTTATCATTACAAGGTCGACCTCAGAACTTTGTTCAGTTTTTCTCGGTGACGGATAATGGAAGGAAGGGCAGGCAACTGGTCGACTTCATTTAAATAAACAAATAAAAAATAAGATAAACTCTCAGGAATAGATAAATAATAACAAAAAAATTGTAAAGTGGAGAAAGCGAGAGCGCGCGAATGCACTCAAGCAAACACAAACAGCACAGCACGATGCGTATTTTTTTTAAATTGACAAAATAAATGAAAAATAAATCAAAAATAAAAATAAGTGGAAAAGGCGAGAGTGCGCGAGCACACAGGAGCAAAGACAAGCAGCGCAGCTTGATGCGTAGTAAAAAAAATAATAAATAGACAACTGGTCGACCTCATTAGAAATAAAAACCCAAAAGATTAGATAGACAAACAAACAAACACATAAATGTGGAGAGAAGGGCAGTGCGCGCAGGAGCAAAGGTAAAAAGCAGACAGACCTGAATCCTTATCTTTACAAGGTCGACCTCAGAACTTTGTTCAGTTTGTCTCGGTGACGGATAATGGAAGGAAGGGCAGGCAACTGGTCGACTTCATTTAAATAAACAAATAAAAAATAAGATAAACTCTCAGGAATAGATAAATAATAACAAAAAAATTGTAAAGTGGAGAAAGCGAGAGCGCGCGAATGCACTCAAGCAAACACAAACAGCACAGCACGATGCGTATTTTTTTAAATTGACAAAATAAATCAAAAATAAATCAAAAATAAAAATAAGTGGAAAAGGCGAGAGTGCGCGAGCACACAGGAGCAAAGACAAGCAGCGCAGCTTGATGCGTAGTAAAAAAATAATAAATAGACAACTGGTCGACCTCATTAGAAATAAAAACCCAAAAGATTAGATAGACAAACAAACAAACACATAAATGTGGAGAGAAGGGCAGTGCGCGCAGGAGCAAAGGTAAACAGCAGACAGACCTGAATCCTTATCTTTACAAGGTCGACCTCAGAACTTTGTTCAGTTTGTCTCGGTGACGGATAATGGAAGGAAGGGCAGGCAACTGGTCGACTTCATTTAAATAAACAAATAAAAAATAAGATAAACTCTCAGGAATAGATAAATAATAACAAAAAAATTGTAAAGTGGAGAAAGCGAGAGCGCGCGAATGCACTCAAGCAAACACAAACAGCACAGCACGATGCGTATTTTTTTTTAAATTGACAAAATAAATCAAAAATAAATCAAAAATAAAAATAAGTGGAAAAGGCGAGAGTGCGCGAGCACACAGGAGCAAAGACAAGCAGCGCAGCTTGATGCGTAGTAAAAAAAATAATAAATAGACAACTGGTCGACCTCATTAGAAATAAAAACCCAAAAGATTAGATAGACAAACAAACAAACACATAAATGTGGAGAGAAGGGCAGTGCGCGCAGGAGCAAAGGTAAACAGCAGACAGACCTGAATCCTTATCTTTACAAGGTCGACCTCAGAACTTTGTTCAGTTTGTCTCGGTGACGGATAATGGAAGGAAGGGCAGGCAACTGGTCGACTTCATTTAAATAAACAAATAAAAAATAAGATAAACTCTCAGGAATAGATAAATAATAACAAAAAAATTGTAAAGTGGAGAAAGCGAGAGCGCGCGAATGCACTCAAGCAAACACAAACAGCACAGCACGATGCGTATTTTTTTTTAAATTGACAAAATAAATCAAAAATAAATCAAAAATAAAAATAAGTGGAAAAGGCGAGAGTGCGCGAGCACACAGGAGCAAAGACAAGCAGCGCAGCTTGATGCGTAGTAAAAAAAATAATAAATAGACAACTGGTCGACCTCATTAGAAATAAAAACCCAAAAGATTAGATAGACAAACAAACAAACACATAAATGTGGAGAGAAGGGCAGTGCGCGCAGGAGCAAAGGTAAACAGCAGACAGACCTGAATCCTTATCTTTACAAGGTCGACCTCAGAACTTTGTTCAGTTTGTCTCGGTGACGGATAATGGAAGGAAGGGCAGGCAACTGGTCGACTTCATTTAAATAAACAAATAAAAAATAAGATAAACTCTCAGGAATAGATAAATAATAACAAAAAAATTGTAAAGTGGAGAAAGCGAGAGCGCGCGAATGCACTCAAGCAAACACAAACAGCACAGCACGATGCGTATTTTTTTTAAATTGACAAAATAAATCAAAAATAAATCAAAAATAAAAATAAGTGGAAAAGGCGAGAGTGCGCGAGCACACAGGAGCAAAGACAAGCAGCGCAGCTTGATGCGTAGTAAAAAAAATAATAAATAGACAACTGGTCGACCTCATTAGAAATAAAAACCCAAAAGATTAGATAGACAAACAAACAAACACATAAATGTGGAGAGAAGGGCAGTGCGCGCAGGAGCAAAGGTAAACAGCAGACAGACCTGAATCCTTATCTTTACAAGGTCGACCTCAGAACTTTGTTCAGTTTGTCTCGGTGACGGATAATGGAAGGAAGGGCAGGCAACTGGTCGACTTCATTTAAATAAACAAATAAAAAATAAGATAAACTCTCAGGAATAGATAAATAATAACAAAAAAATTGTAAAGTGGAGAAAGCGAGAGCGCGCGAATGCACTCAAGCAAACACAAACAGCACAGCACGATGCGTATTTTTTTTAAATTGACAAAATAAATCAAAAATAAATCAAAAATAAAAATAAGTGGAAAAGGCGAGAGTGCGCGAGCACACAGGAGCAAAGACAAGCAGCGCAGCTTGATGCGTAGTAAAAAAAATAATAAATAGACAACTGGTCGACCTCATTAGAAATAAAAACCCAAAAGATTAGATAGACAAACAAACAAACACATAAATGTGGAGAGAAGGGCAGTGCGCGCAGGAGCAAAGGTAAACAGCAGACAGACCTGAATCCTTATCTTTACAAGGTCGACCTCAGAACTTTGTTCAGTTTGTCTCGGTGACGGATAATGGAAGGAAGGGCAGGCAACTGGTCGACTTCATTTAAATAAACAAATAAAAAATAAGATAAACTCTCAGGAATAGATAAATAATAACAAAAAAATTGTAAAGTGGAGAAAGCGAGAGCGCGCGAATGCACTCAAGCAAACACAAACAGCACAGCACGATGCGTATTTTTTTTAAATTGACAAAATAAATGAAAAATAAATCAAAAATAAAAATAAGTGGAAAAGGCGAGAGTGCGCGAGCACACAGGAGCAAAGACAAGCAGCGCAGCTTGATGCGTAGTAAAAAAAATAATAAATAGACAACTGGTCGACCTCATTAGAAATAAAAACCCAAAAGATTAGATAGACAAACAAACAAACACATAAATGTGGAGAGAAGGGCAGTGCGCGCAGGAGCAAAGGTAAACAGCAGACAGACCTGAATCCTTATCTTTACAAGGTCGACCTCAGAACTTTGTTCAGTTTGTCTCGGTGACGGATAATGGAAGGAAGGGCAGGCAACTGGTCGACTTCATTTAAATAAACAAATAAAAAATAAGATAAACTCTCAGGAATAGATAAATAATAACAAAAAAATTGTAAAGTGGAGAAAGCGAGAGCGCGCGAATGCACTCAAGCAAACACAAACAGCACAGCACGATGCGTATTTTTTTTAAATTGACAAAATAAATCAAAAATAAATCAAAAATAAAAATAAGTGGAAAAGGCGAGAGTGCGCGAGCACACAGGAGCAAAGACAAGCAGCGCAGCTTGATGCGTAGTAAAAAAAATAATAAATAGACAACTGGTCGACCTCATTAGAAATAAAAACCCAAAAGATTAGATAGACAAACAAACAAACACATAAATGTGGAGAGAAGGGCAGTGCGCGCAGGAGCAAAGGTAAACAGCAGACAGACCTGAATCCTTATCTTTACAAGGTCGACCTCAGAACTTTGTTCAGTTTGTCTCGGTGACGGATAATGGAAGGAAGGGCAGGCAACTGGTCGACTTCATTTAAATAAACAAATAAAAAATAAGATAAACTCTCAGGAATAGATAAATAATAACAAAAAAATTGTAAAGTGGAGAAAGCGAGAGCGCGCGAATGCACTCAAGCAAACACAAACAGCACAGCACGATGCGTATTTTTTTTAAATTGACAAAAATAAATCAAAAATAAAAATAAGTGGAAAAGGCGAGAGTGCGCGAGCACACAGGAGCAAAGACAAGCAGCGCAGCTTGATGCGTAGTAAAAAAAATAATAAATAGACAACTGGTCGACCTCATTAGAAATAAAAACCCAAAAGATTAGATAGACAAACAAACAAACACATAAATGTGGAGAGAAGGGCAGTGCGCGCAGGAGCAAAGGTAAACAGCAGACAGACCTGAATCCTTATCTTTACAAGGTCGACCTCAGAACTTTGTTCAGTTTGTCTCGGTGACGGATAATGGAAGGAAGGGCAGGCAACTGGTCGACTTCATTTAAATAAACAAATAAAAAATAAGATAAACTCTCAGGAATAGATAAATAATAACAAAAAAATTGTAAAGTGGAGAAAGCGAGAGCGCGCGAATGCACTCAAGCAAACACAAACAGCACAGCACGATGCGTATTTTTTTTTAAATTGACAAAAATAAATCAAAAATAAAAATAAGTGGAAAAGGCGAGAGTGCGCGAGCACACAGGAGCAAAGACAAGCAGCGCAGCTTGATGCGTAGTAAAAAAAATAATAAATAGACAACTGGTCGACCTCATTAGAAATAAAAACCCAAAAGATTAGATAGACAAACAAACAAACACATAAATGTGGAGAGAAGGGCAGTGCGCGCAGGAGCAAAGGTAAACAGCAGACAGACCTGAATCCTTATCTTTACAAGGTCGACCTCAGAACTTTGTTCAGTTTGTCTCGGTGACGGATAATGGAAGGAAGGGCAGGCAACTGGTCGACTTCATTTAAATAAACAAATAAAAAATAAGATAAACTCTCAGGAATAGATAAATAATAACAAAAAAATTGTAAAGTGGAGAAAGCGAGAGCGCGCGAATGCACTCAAGCAAACACAAACAGCACAGCACGATGCGTATTTTTTTTTAAATTGACAAAATAAATCAAAAATAAATCAAAAATAAAAATAAGTGGAAAAGGCGAGAGTGCGCGAGCACACAGGAGCAAAGACAAGCAGCGCAGCTTGATGCGTAGTAAAAAAAATAATAAATAGACAACTGGTCGACCTCATTAGAAATAAAAACCCAAAAGATTAGATAGACAAACAAACAAACACATAAATGTGGAGAGAAGGGCAGTGCGCGCAGGAGCAAAGGTAAACAGCAGACAGACCTGAATCCTTATCTTTACAAGGTCGACCTCAGAACTTTGTTCAGTTTGTCTCGGTGACGGATAATGGAAGGAAGGGCAGGCAACTGGTCGACTTCATTTAAATAAACAAATAAAAAATAAGATAAACTCTCAGGAATAGATAAATAATAACAAAAAAATTGTAAAGTGGAGAAAGCGAGAGCGCGCGAATGCACTCAAGCAAACACAAACAGCACAGCACGATGCGTATTTTTTTTAAATTGACAAAATAAATCAAAAATAAATCAAAAATAAAAATAAGTGGAAAAGGCGAGAGTGCGCGAGCACACAGGAGCAAAGACAAGCAGCGCAGCTTGATGCGTAGTAAAAAAAATAATAAATAGACAACTGGTCGACCTCATTAGAAATAAAAACCCAAAAGATTAGATAGACAAACAAACAAACACATAAATGTGGAGAGAAGGGCAGTGCGCGCAGGAGCAAAGGTAAACAGCAGACAGACCTGAATCCTTATCTTTACAAGGTCGACCTCAGAACTTTGTTCAGTTTGTCTCGGTGACGGATAATGGAAGGAAGGGCAGGCAACTGGTCGACTTCATTTAAATAAACAAATAAAAAATAAGATAAACTCTCAGGAATAGATAAATAATAACAAAAAAATTGTAAAGTGGAGAAAGCGAGAGCGCGCGAATGCACTCAAGCAAACACAAACAGCACAGCACGATGCGTATTTTTTTTAAATTGACAAAATAAATCAAAAATAAATCAAAAATAAAAATAAGTGGAAAAGGCGAGAGTGCGCGAGCACACAGGAGCAAAGACAAGCAGCGCAGCTTGATGCGTAGTAAAAAAAATAATAAATAGACAACTGGTCGACCTCATTAGAAATAAAAACCCAAAAGATTAGATAGACAAACAAACAAACACATAAATGTGGAGAGAAGGGCAGTGCGCGCAGGAGCAAAGGTAAACAGCAGACAGACCTGAATCCTTATCTTTACAAGGTCGACCTCAGAACTTTGTTCAGTTTGTCTCGGTGACGGATAATGGAAGGAAGGGCAGGCAACTGGTCGACTTCATTTAAATAAACAAATAAAAAATAAGATAAACTCTCAGGAATAGATAAATAATAACAAAAAAATTGTAAAGTGGAGAAAGCGAGAGCGCGCGAATGCACTCAAGCAAACACAAACAGCACAGCACGATGCGTATTTTTTTTAAATTGACAAAATAAATAAAAAATAAATCAAAAATAAAAATAAGTGGAAAAGGCGAGAGTGCGCGAGCACACAGGAGCAAAGACAAGCAGCGCAGCTTGATGCGTAGTAAAAAAAATAATAAATAGACAACTGGTCGACCTCATTAGAAATAAAAACCCAAAAGATTAGATAGACAAACAAACAAACACATAAATGTGGAGAGAAGGGCAGTGCGCGCAGGAGCAAAGGTAAACAGCAGACAGACCTGAATCCTTATCTTTACAAGGTCGACCTCAGAACTTTGTTCAGTTTGTCTCGGTGACGGATAATGGAAGGAAGGGCAGGCAACTGGTCGACTTCATTTAAATAAACAAATAAAAAATAAGATAAACTCTCAGGAATAGATAAATAATAACAAAAAAATTGTAAAGTGGAGAAAGCGAGAGCGCGCGAATGCACTCAAGCAAACACAAACAGCACAGCACGATGCGTATTTTTTTTTAAATTGACAAAATAAATCAAAAATAAAAATAAGTGGAAAAGGCGAGAGTGCGCGAGCACACAGGAGCAAAGACAAGCAGCGCAGCTTGATGCGTAGTAAAAAAAATAATAAATAGACAACTGGTCGACCTCATTAGAAATAAAAACCCAAAAGATTAGATAGACAAACAAACAAACACATAAATGTGGAGAGAAGGGCAGTGCGCGCAGGAGCAAAGGTAAACAGCAGACAGACCTGAATCCTTATCTTTACAAGGTCGACCTCAGAACTTTGTTCAGTTTGTCTCGGTGACGGATAATGGAAGGAAGGGCAGGCAACTGGTCGACTTCATTTAAATAAACAAATAAAAAATAAGATAAACTCTCAGGAATAGATAAATAATAACAAAAAAATTGTAAAGTGGAGAAAGCGAGAGCGCGCGAATGCACTCAAGCAAACACAAACAGCACAGCACGATGCGTATTTTTTTTTAAATTGACAAAAATAAATCAAAAATAAAAATAAGTGGAAAAGGCGAGAGTGCGCGAGCACACAGGAGCAAAGACAAGCAGCGCAGCTTGATGCGTAGTAAAAAAAATAATAAATAGACAACTGGTCGACCTCATTAGAAATAAAAACCCAAAAGATTAGATAGACAAACAAACAAACACATAAATGTGGAGAGAAGGGCAGTGCGCGCAGGAGCAAAGGTAAACAGCAGACAGACCTGAATCCTTATCTTTACAAGGTCGACCTCAGAACTTTGTTCAGTTTGTCTCGGTGACGGATAATGGAAGGAAGGGCAGGCAACTGGTCGACTTCATTTAAATAAACAAATAAAAAATAAGATAAACTCTCAGGAATAGATAAATAATAACAAAAAAATTGTAAAGTGGAGAAAGCGAGAGCGCGCGAATGCACTCAAGCAAACACAAACAGCACAGCACGATGCGTATTTTTTTTTAAATTGACAAAAATAAATCAAAAATAAAAATAAGTGGAAAAGGCGAGAGTGCGCGAGCACACAGGAGCAAAGACAAGCAGCGCAGCTTGATGCGTAGTAAAAAAAATAATAAATAGACAACTGGTCGACCTCATTAGAAATAAAAACCCAAAAGATTAGATAGACAAACAAACAAACACATAAATGTGGAGAGAAGGGCAGTGCGCGCAGGAGCAAAGGTAAACAGCAGACAGACCTGAATCCTTATCTTTACAAGGTCGACCTCAGAACTTTGTTCAGTTTGTCTCGGTGACGGATAATGGAAGGAAGGGCAGGCAACTGGTCGACTTCATTTAAATAAACAAATAAAAAATAAGATAAACTCTCAGGAATAGATAAATAATAACAAAAAAATTGTAAAGTGGAGAAAGCGAGAGCGCGCGAATGCACTCAAGCAAACACAAACAGCACAGCACGATGCGTATTTTTTTTTAAATTGACAAAATAAATCAAAAATAAAAATAAGTGGAAAAGGCGAGAGTGCGCGAGCACACAGGAGCAAAGACAAGCAGCGCAGCTTGATGCGTAGTAAAAAAAATAATAAATAGACAACTGGTCGACCTCATTAGAAATAAAAACCCAAAAGATTAGATAGACAAACAAACAAACACATAAATGTGGAGAGAAGGGCAGTGCGCGCAGGAGCAAAGGTAAACAGCAGACAGACCTGAATCCTTATCTTTACAAGGTCGACCTCAGAACTTTGTTCAGTTTGTCTCGGTGACGGATAATGGAAGGAAGGGCAGGCAACTGGTCGACTTCATTTAAATAAACAAATAAAAAATAAGATAAACTCTCAGGAATAGATAAATAATAACAAAAAAATTGTAAAGTGGAGAAAGCGAGAGCGCGCGAATGCACTCAAGCAAACACAAACAGCACAGCACGATGCGTATTTTTTTTAAATTGACAAAATAAATCAAAAATAAATCAAAAATAAAAATAAGTGGAAAAGGCGAGAGTGCGCGAGCACACAGGAGCAAAGACAAGCAGCGCAGCTTGATGCGTAGTAAAAAAAATAATAAATAGACAACTGGTCGACCTCATTAGAAATAAAAACCCAAAAGATTAGATAGACAAACAAACAAACACATAAATGTGGAGAGAAGGGCAGTGCGCGCAGGAGCAAAGGTAAACAGCAGACAGACCTGAATCCTTATCTTTACAAGGTCGACCTCAGAACTTTGTTCAGTTTGTCTCGGTGACGGATAATGGAAGGAAGGGCAGGCAACTGGTCGACTTCATTTAAATAAACAAATAAAAAATAAGATAAACTCTCAGGAATAGATAAATAATAACAAAAAAATTGTAAAGTGGAGAAAGCGAGAGCGCGCGAATGCACTCAAGCAAACACAAACAGCACAGCACGATGCGTATTTTTTTTAAATTGACAAAATAAATCAAAAATAAATCAAAAATAAAAATAAGTGGAAAAGGCGAGAGTGCGCGAGCACACAGGAGCAAAGACAAGCAGCGCAGCTTGATGCGTAGTAAAAAAAATAATAAATAGACAACTGGTCGACCTCATTAGAAATAAAAACCCAAAAGATTAGATAGACAAACAAACAAACACATAAATGTGGAGAGAAGGGCAGTGCGCGCAGGAGCAAAGGTAAACAGCAGACAGACCTGAATCCTTATCTTTACAAGGTCGACCTCAGAACTTTGTTCAGTTTGTCTCGGTGACGGATAATGGAAGGAAGGGCAGGCAACTGGTCGACTTCATTTAAATAAACAAATAAAAAATAAGATAAACTCTCAGGAATAGATAAATAATAACAAAAAAATTGTAAAGTGGAGAAAGCGAGAGCGCGCGAATGCACTCAAGCAAACACAAACAGCACAGCACGATGCGTATTTTTTTTAAATTGACAAAATAAATCAAAAATAAATCAAAAATAAAAATAAGTGGAAAAGGCGAGAGTGCGCGAGCACACAGGAGCAAAGACAAGCAGCGCAGCTTGATGCGTAGTAAAAAAAATAATAAATAGACAACTGGTCGACCTCATTAGAAATAAAAACCCAAAAGATTAGATAGACAAACAAACAAACACATAAATGTGGAGAGAAGGGCAGTGCGTGCAGGAGCAAAGGTAAACAGCAGACAGACCTGAATCCTTATCTTTACAAGGTCGACCTCAGAACTTTGTTCAGTTTGTCTCGGTGACGGATAATGGAAGGAAGGGCAGGCAACTGGTCGACTTCATTTAAATAAACAAATAAAAAATAAGATAAACTCTCAGGAATAGATAAATAATAACAAAAAAATTGTAAAGTGGAGAAAGCGAGAGCGCGCGAATGCACTCAAGCAAACACAAACAGCACAGCACGATGCGTATTTTTTTTTAAATTGACAAAATAAACAAAAATAAATCAAAAATAAAAATAAGTGGAAAAGGCGAGAGTGCGCGAGCACACAGGAGCAAAGACAAGCAGCGCAGCTTGATGCGTAGTAAAAAAAATAATAAATAGACAACTGGTCGACCTCATTAGAAATAAAAACCCAAAAGATTAGATAGACAAACAAACAAACACATAAATGTGGAGAGAAGGGCAGTGCGCGCAGGAGCAAAGGTAAACAGCAGACAGACCTGAATCCTTATCTTTACAAGGTCGACCTCAGAAA
>NW_025958745.1:0-24139 GCF_023159225.1 Perognathus longimembris pacificus | reverse complement strand
AATCCTTATCTTTACAAGGTCGACCTCAGAACTTTGTTCAGTTTGTCTCGGTGACGGATAATGGAAGGAAGGGCAGGCAACTGGTCGACTTCATTTAAATAAACAAATAAAAAATAAGATAAACTCTCAGGAATAGATAAATAATAACAAAAACATTGTAAAGTGGAGAAAGCGAGAGCGCGCGAATGCACTCAAGCAAACACAAACAGCACAGCACGATGCGTATTTTTTTTTGAAATTGACAAAATCAATCAAAAATAAATCAAAAATAAAAATAAGTGGAAAAGGCGAGAGTGCGCGAGCACACAGGAGCAAAGACAAGCAGCGCAGCTTGATGCGTAGTAAAAAAAATAATAAATAGACAACTGGTCGACCTCATTAGAAATAAAACCCAAAAGATTAGATAGACAAACAAACAAACACATAAATGTGGAGAGAAGGGCAGTGCGCGCAGGAGCAAAGGTAAACAGCAGACAGACCTGAATCCTTATCTTTACAAGGTCGACCTCAGAACTTTGTTCAGTTTGTCTCGGTGACTGATAATGGAAGGAAGGGCAGGCAACTGGTCGACTTCATTTAAATAAACAAATAAAAAATGAGATAAAGTCTCAGAAATAGATAAATAATAACAAAAAATTGTAAAGTGGAGAAAGCGAGAGCGCGCGAATGCAGTCAAGCAAACACAAACAGCACAGCACGATGCGTATTTTTTTTTTAAAATTGACAAAATAAATCAAAAATAAATCAAAAATAAAAATAAGTGGAAAAGGCGAGAGTGCGCGAGCACACAGGAGCAAAGACAAGCAGCGCAGCTTGATGCGTAGTAAAAAAAATAATAAATAGACAACTGGTCGACCTCATTAGACATAAAAATCCAAAAGATTAGATAGACAAACAAACAAACACATAAATGTGGAGAGAAGGGCAGTGCGCGCAGGAGCAAAGGTAAACAGCAGACAGACCTGAATCCTTATCTTTACAAGGTCGACCTCAGAACTTTGTTCAGTTTGTCTCGGTGACGGATAATGGAAGGAAGGGCAGGCAACTGGTCGACTTCATTTAAATAAACAAATAAAAAATAAGATAAACTCTCAGGAATAGATAAATAATAATAAAAAATTGTAAAGTGGAGAAAGTGAGAGCGCGCGAATGCAATCAAGCAAACACAAACAGCACAGCACGATGCGTATTTTTTTAAATTGACAAAATAAATCAAAATAAATCAAAAATAAAAATAAGTGGAAAAGGCGAGAGTGCGCGAGCACACAGGAGCAAAGACAAGCAGCGCAGCTTGATGCGTAGTAAAAAAAATAATAAATAGACAACTGGTCGACCTCATTAGGAATAAAAACCCAAAAGATTAGATAGACAAACAAACAAACACATAAATGTGGAGAGAAGGGCAGTGCGCGCAGGAGCAAAGGTAAACAGCAGACAGACCTGAATCCTTATCTTTACAAGGTCGACCTCAGAACTTTGTTCAGTTTGTCTCGGTGACGGATAAAGGAAGGAAGGGCAGGCAACTGGTCGACTTCATTTAAATAAACAAATAAAAATTAAGATAAACTCTGCGGAATACATAAATAATAACAAAAACTTTGTAAAGTGGAGAAAGCGAGAGCGCGCGAATGCACTCAAGCAAACACAAACAGCACAGCACGATGCGTATTTTTTTTTAAAATTGACAAAATAAATCAAAAATAAATTAAAAATAAAAATAAGTGGAAAAGTCGAGAGTGCGCGAGCACACAGGAGCAAAGACAAGCAGCGCAGCTTGATGCGTCGTAAAAAAAATAATAAATAGACAACTGGTCGACCTCATTAAAAATAAAAACCCAAAAGATTAGATAGACAAACAAACAAACACATAAATGTGGAGAGAAGGGCAGTGAGCGCAGGAGCAAAGGTAAACAGCAGACAGACCTGAATCCTTATCTTACAAGGTCGACCTCAGAACTTTGTTCAGTTTGTCTCGGTGACGGATAATGGAAGGAAGGGCAGGCAACTGGTCGCCTTCATTTTAAATACACAAATAAAAATTATGATAAACTCTCAGGAATAGATACATAATAACAAAAAAATTGTAAAGAGGAGAAAGCGAGAGCGCGCGAATGCACTCAAGAAAACACAAACAGCACAGCACGATGCGTATTTTTTTTTAAATTGACAAAATAAATCAAATATAAATCAAAAATAAAAATAAGTGGAAAAGTCGAGAGGTGCGCGAGCACACAGGAGCAAAGACAAGCAGCGCAGCTTGATGCGTAGTAAAAAAAATAATAAATAGACAACTGGTCGACCTCATTAGAAATAAAAACCCAAAGATTAGATAGACAAACAAACAAACACATAAATGTGGAGAGAAGGGCAGTGCGCGCAGGAGCAAAGGTAAACAGCAGACAGACCTGAATCCTTATCTTTACAAGGTCGACCTCAGAACTTTGTTCAGTTTGTCTCGGTGACGGATAATGGAAGGAAGGGCAGGCAACTGGTCGACTTCATTTAAATAAACAAATAAAAAATAAGATAAACTCTCAGGAATAGATAAATAATAACAAAAAAATTGTAAAGTGGAGAAAGCGAGAGCGCGCGAATGCTCTCAAGCAAACACAAACAGCACAGCACGATGCGTATTTTTTTTTAAATTGACAAAATAAATCAAAAATAAATCAAAAATAAAAATAAGTGGAAAAGGCGAGAGTGCGCGAGCACACAGGAGCAAAGACAAGCAGCGCAGCTTGATGCGTAGTAAAAAAAAATAATAAATAGACAACTGGTCGACCTCATTAGAATTAAAAACCCAAAAGATTAGATAGACAAACAAACAAACACATAAATGTGGAGAGAAGGGCAGTGCGGGCAGGAGCAAAGGTAAACAGCAGACAGACCTGAATCCTTATCTTTACAAGGTCGACCTCAGAACTTTGTTCAGTTTGTCTCGGTGACGGATAATGGAAGGAAGGGCAGGCAACTGGTCGACTTCATTTAAATACACAAATAAAAATTATGATAAACTCTCAGGAATAGATACATAATAACAAAAAAATTGTAAAGTGGAGAAAGCGAGAGCGCGCGAATGCACTCAAGCAAACACAAACAGCACAGCACGATGCGTATTTTTTTTTTAAATTGACAAAATAAATCAAATATAAATCAAAAATAAAAATAAGTGGAAAAGGCGAGAGTGCGCGAGCACACAGGAGCAAAGACAAGCAGCGCAGCTTGATGCGTAGTAAAAAAAATAATAAATAGACAACTGGTCGACCTCATTAGAAATAAAAACCCAAAAGATTAGATAGACAAACAAACAAACACATAAATGTGGAGAGAAGGGCAGTGCGCGCAGGAGCAAAGGTAAACAGCAGACAGACCTGAATGCTTATCTTTACAAGGTCGACCTCAGAACTTTGTTCAGTTTGTCTCGGTGACGGATAATGCAAGGAAGGGCAGGCAACTGGTCGACTTCATTTAAATAAACAAATAAAAAATAAGATAAACTCTCAGGAACAGATAAATAATAACAAAAAAATTGTAAAGTGGAGAAAGCGAGAGCGCGCGAATGCTCTCAAGCAAACACAAACAGCACAGCACGATGCGTATTTTTTTTTTAAAATTGACAAAATAAATCAAAAATAAATCAAAAATAAAAATAAGTGAAAAGGCGAGAGTGCGCGAGCACACAGGAGCAAAGACAAGCAGCGCAGCTTGATGCGTAGTAAAAAAAATAATAAATAGACAACTGGTCGACCTCATTAGAATTAAAAACCCAAAAGATTAGATAGACAAACAAACAAACACATAAATGTGGAGAGAAGGGCAGTGCGGGCAGGAGCAAAGGTAAACAGCAGACAGACCTGAATCCTTATCTTTACAAGGTCGACCTCAGAACTTTGTTCAGTTTGTCTCGGTGACAGATAATGGAAGGAAGGGCAGGCAACTGGTCGACTTCATTTAAATAAACAAATAAAAATTAAGATAAACTCTGCGGAATAGATAAATAATAACAAAAACTTTGTAAAGTGGAGAAAGCGAGAGCGCGCGAATGCACTCCAGCAAACACAAACAGCACAGCACGATGCGTATTTTTTTTTTAAAATTGACAAAATAAATCAAAAATAAATTAAAAATAAAAATAAGTGGAAAAGTCGAGAGTGCGCGAGCACACAGGAGCAAAGACAAGCAGCGCAGCTTGATGCGTCGTAAAAAAAATAATAAATAGACAACTGGTCGACCTCATTAAAAATAAAAACCCAAAAGATTAGATAGACAAACAAACAACACATAAATGTGGAGAGAAGGGCAGTGCGCGCAGGAGCAAAGGTAAACAGCAGACAGACCTGAATCCTTATCTTTACAAGGTCGACCTCAGAACTTTGTTCAGTTTGTCTCGGTGACGGATAATGGAAGGAAGGGCAGGCAACTGGTCGACTTCATTTAAATACACAAATAAAAATTATGATAAACTCTCAGGAATAGATACATAATAACAAAAAAATTGTAAAGAGGAGAAAGCGAGAGCGCGCGAATGCACTCAAGAAAACACAAACAGCACAGCACGATGCGTATTTTTTTTTAAATTGACAAAATAAATCAAATATAAATCAAAAATAAAAATAAGTGGAAAAGTCGAGAGTGCGCGAGCACACAGGAGCAAAGACAAGCAGCGCAGCTTGATGCGTAGTAAAAAAAATAATAAATAGACAACTGGTCGACCTCATTAGAAATAAAAACCCAAAAGATTAGATAGACAAACAAACAAACACATAAATGTGGAGGGAAGGGCAGTGCGCGCAGGAGCAAAGGTAAACAGCAGACAGACCTGAATCCTTATCTTTACAAGGTCGACCTCAGAACTTTGTTCAGTTTGTCTCGGTGACGGATAATGGAAGGAAGGGCAGGCAACTGGTCGACTTCATTTAAATAAACAAATAAAAAATAAGATAAACTCTCAGGAATAGATAAATAATAACAAAAAAATTGTAAAGTGGAGAAAGCGAGAGCGCGCGAATGCTCTCAAGCAAACACAAACAGCACAGCACGATGCGTATTTTTTTTTAAAATTGACAAAATAAATCAAAAATAAATCAAAATAAAAATAAGTGGAAAAGGCGAGAGTGCGCGAGCACACAGGAGCAAAGACAAGCAGCGCAGCTTGATGCGTAGTAAAAAAAATAATAAATAGACAACTGGTCGACCTCATTAGAATTAAAAACCCAAAAGATTAGATAGACAAACAAACAAACACATAAATGTGGAGAGAAGGGCAGTGCGGGCAGGAGCAAAGGTAAACAGCAGACAGACCTGAATCCTTATCTTTACAAGGTCGACCTCAGAACTTTGTTCAGTTTGTCTCGGTGACGGATAATGGAAGGAAGGGCAGGCAACTGGTCGACTTCATTTAAATACACAAATAAAAATTATGATAAACTCTCAGGAATAGATACATAATAACAAAAAAATTGTAAAGTGGAGAAAGCGAGAGCGCGTGAATGCACTCAAGCAAACACAAACAGCACAGCACGATGCGTATTTTTTTTTTAAATTGACAAAATAAATCAAATATAAATCAAAAATAAAAATAAGTGGAAAAGGCGAGAGTGCGCGAGCACACAGGAGCAAAGACAAGCAGCGCAGCTTGATGCGTAGTAAAAAAAATAATAAATAGACAACTGGTCGACCTCATTAGAAATAAAAACCCAAAAGATTAGATAGACAAACAAACAAACACATAAATGTGGAGAGAAGGGCAGTGCGCGCAGGAGCAAAGGTAAACAGCAGACAGACCTGAATGCTTATCTTTACAAGGTCGACCTCAGAACTTTGTTCAGTTTGTCTCGGTGACGGATAATGGAAGGAAGGGCAGGCAACTGGTCGACTTCATTTAAATAAACAAATAAAAAATAAGATAAACTCTCAGGAACAGATAAATAATAACAAAAAAATTGTAAAGTGGAGAAAGCGAGAGCGCGCGAATGCTCTCAAGCAAACACAAACAGCACGGCACGATGCGTATTTTTTTTTAAAATTGACAAAATAAATCAAAAATAAATCAAAAAATAAAATAAGTGGAAAAGGCGAGAGTGCGCGAGCACACAGGAGCAAAGACAAGCAGCGCAGCTTGATGCGTAGTAAAAAAAATAATAAATAGACAACTGGTCGACCTCATTAGAATTAAAAACCCAAAAGATTAGATAGACAAACAAACAAACACATAAATGTGGAGAGAAGGGCAGTGCGGGCAGGAGCAAAGGTAAACAGCAGACAGACCTGAATCCTTATCTTTACAAGGTCGACCTCAGAACTTTGTTCAGTTTGTCTCGGTGACGGATAATGGAAGGAAGGGCAGGCAACTGGTCGACTTCATTTAAATAAACAAATAAAAAATAAGATAAACTCTCAGGAATAGATAAATAATAACAAAAAAATTGTAAAGTGGAGAAAGCGAGAGAGCGCGAATGCACTCAAGCAAACACAAACAGCACAGCACGATGCGTATTTTTTTTAAATTGACAAAATAAATAAAAAATAAATCAAAAATAAAAATAAGTGGAAAAGGCGAGAGTGCGCGAGCACACAGGAAGAAAGACAAGCAGCGCAGCTTGATGCGTAGTAAAAAAAATAATAAATAGACAACTGGTCGACCTCATTAGAAATAAAAACCCAAAAGATTAGATAGACAAACAAACAAACACATAAATGAGGAGAGAAGGGCAGTGCGCGCAGGAGCAAAGGTAAACAGCAGACAGACCTGAATCCTTATCTTTACAAGGTCGACCTCAGAACTTTGTTCAGTTTGTCTCGGTGACGGATAATGGAAGGAAGGGCAGGCAACTGGTCGACTTCATTTAAATAAACAAATAAAAAATAAGATAAACTCTCAGGAATAGATACATAATAACAAAAAAAATTGTAAAGTGGAGAAAGCGAGAGCGCGCGAATGCACTCAAGCAAACACAAACAGCACAGCACGATGTGTATTTTTTTTTAAAATTGACAAAATAAATCAAAAATAAATTAAAAATAAAAATAAGTGGAAAAGGCGAGAGTGCGCGAGCACACAGGAGCAAAGACAAGCAGCGCAGCTTGATGCGTATTAAAAAAAATAATAAATAGACAACTGGTCGACCTCATTAGAAATAAAAACCCAAAAGATTAGATAGACAAACAAACAAACACATAAATGTGAGAGAAGGGCAGTGCGCGCAGGAGCAAAGGTAAACAGCAGACAGACCTGAATCTTTATCTTTACAAGGTCGACCTCAGAACTTTGTTCAGTTTGTCTCGGTGACGGACAATGGAAGGAAGGGCAGGCAACTGGTCGACTTCATTTAAATAAACAAATAAAAAATAAGATAAACTCTCAGGAATAGATAAATAATAACATAAAAATTGTAAAGTGGAGAAAGCGAGAGCGCGCGAATGCACTCAAGCAAACAAAAACAGCACAGCACGATGCGTATTTTTTTTTAAAATTGACAAAATAAATCAAAAATAAATCAAAAATAAAAATAAGTGGAAATGGCGAGAGTGCGCGAGCACACAGGAGCAGACAAGCAGCGCAGCTTGATGCGTAGTAAATAAAATAATAAATAGACAACTGGTCGACCTCATTAGAAATAAAAACCCAAAAGATTAGTTACACAAACAAACAAACACATAAATGTGGAGAGAAGGGCAGTGCGCGCAGGAGCAAGGTATACAGCAGACAGACCTGAATCCTTATCTTTACAAGGTCGACCTCAGAACTTTGTTCAGTTTGTCTCAGTGACGGATAATGGAAGGAAGGGCAGGCAACTGGTCGACTTCATTTAAATAAACAAATAAAAAATAAGATAAACTCTCAGGAATAGATAAATAATAACAAAAAAATTGTAAAGTGGAGAAAGCGAGAGCGCGCGGATGCACTCAAGCAAACACAAACAGCACAGCACGATGCGTATTTTTTTTTAAATTGACAAAATAAATCAAAAATAAAAATAAGTGGAAAAGGCGAGAGTGCGCGAGCACACAGGAGCAAAGACAAGCAGCGCAGCTTGATGCGTAGTAAAAAAAATAATAAATAGACAACTGGTCGACCTCATTAGAAATAAAAACCCAAAAGATTAGATAGACAAACAAACAAACACATAAATGTGGAGAGAAGGGCAGTGCGCGCAGGAGCAAAGGTAAACAGCAGACAGACCTGAATCCTTATCTTTACAAGGTCGACCTCAGAACTTTGTTCAGTTTGTCTCGGTGACGGATAATGGAAGGAAGGGCAGGCAACTGGTCAACTTCATTTAAATAAACAAATAAAAAATAAGATAAACTCTCAGGAATAGATAAATAATAACAAAAAAATTGTAAAAGTGGAGAAAGCGAGAGCGCTGCGAATGCACTCAAACAAACACAAACAGCACAGCACGATGCTTATTTTTTTTTAAATTGAAAAAATAAATCAAAAATAAATCATAACTAAAAATAAGTGGAAAAGGCGAGAGTGCGCGAGCACACAGGAGCAAAGACAAGCAGCGCAGCTTGATGCGTAGTAAAAAAAATAATAAATAGACAACTGGTCGACCTCATTAGAAATAAAAACCCAAAAGATTAGATAGACAAACAAACAAACACATAAATGTGGAGAGAAGGGCAGTGCGCGCAGGAGCAAAGGTAAACAGCAGACAGACCTGAATCCTTTTCTTTACAAGGTCGACCTCAGAACTTTGTTCAGTTTGTCTCGGTGACGGATAATGGAAGGAAGGGCAGGCAACTGGTCGACTTCATTTAAATAAACAAATAAAAAATAAGATAAACTCTCAGGAATAGATAAATAATAACAAAAAAATTGTAAAGTGGAGAAAGCGAGAGCGCGCGAATGCTCTCAAGCAAACACAAACAGCACAGCACGATGCGTATTTTTTTTTTAAAATTGACAAAATAATCAAAAATAAATCAAAAATAAAAATAAGTGGAAAAGGCGAGAGTGCGCGAGCACACAGGAGCAAAGACAAGCAGCGCAGCTTGATGCGTAGTAAAAAAAATAATAAATAGACAACTGGTCGACCTCATTAGAATTAAAAACCCAAAAGATTAGATAGACAAACAAACAAACACATAAATGTGGAGAGAAGGGCAGTGCGGGCAGGAGCAAAGGTAAACAGCAGACAGACCTGAATCCTTATCTTTACAAGGTCGACCTCAGAACTTTGTTCAGTTTGTCTCGGTGACGGATAATGGAAGGAAGGGCAGGCAACTGGTCGACTTCATTTAAATACACAAATAAAAATTATGATAAACTCTCAGGAATAGATACATAATAACAAAAAAATTGTAAAGTGGAGAAAGCGAGAGCGCGCGAATGCACTCAAGCAAACACAAACAGCACAGCACGATGCGTATTTTTTTTTAAATTGACAAAATAAATCAAATATAAATCAAAAATAAAAATAAGTGGAAAAGGCGAGAGTGCGCGAGCACACAGGAGCAAAGACAAGCAGCGCAGCTTGATGCGTAGTAAAAAAAATAATAAATAGACAACTGGTCGACCTCATTAGAAATAAAAACCCAAAAGATTAGATAGACAAACAAACAACACATAAATGTGGAGAGAAGGGCAGTGCGCGCAGGAGCAAAGGTAAACAGCAGACAGACCTGAATGCTTATCTTTACAAGGTCGACCTCAGAACTTTGTTCAGTTTGTCTCGGTGACGGATAATGCAAGGAAGGGCAGGCAACTGGTCGACTTCATTTAAATAAACAAATAAAAAATAAGATAAACTCTCAGGAACAGATAAATAATAACAAAAAAATTGTAAAGTGGAGAAAGCGAGAGCGCGCGAATGCTCTCAAGTAAACACAAACAGCACAGCACGATGCGTATTTTTTTTTAAAATTGACAAAATAAATCAAAAATAAATCAAAAATAAAAATAAGTGGAAAAGGCGAGAGTGCGCGAGCACACAGGAGCAAAGACAAGCAGCGCAGCTTGATGCGTAGTAAAAAAAATAATAAATAGACAACTGGTCGACCTCATTAGAATTAAAAACCCAAAAGATTAGATAGACAAACAAACAAACACATAAATGTGGAGAGAAGGGCAGTGCGGGCAGGAGCAAAGGTAAACAGCAGACAGACCTGAATCCTTATTTTTACAAGGTCGACCTCAGAACTTTGTTCAGTTTGTCTCGGTGACGGATAATGGAAGGAAGGGCAGGCAACTGGTCGACTTCATTTAAATAAACAAATAAAAATTAAGATAAACTCTGCGGAATAGATAAATAATAACAAAAACTTTGTAAAGTGGAGAAAGCGAGAGCGCGCGAATGCACTCAAGCAAACACAAACAGCACAGCACGATGCGTATTTTTTTTTTAAATTGACAAAATAAATCAAAAATGAATTAAAAATAAAAATAAGTGGAAAAGTCGAGAGTGCGCGAGCACACAGGAGCAAAGACAAGCAGCGCAGCTTGATGCGTCGTAAAAAAAATAATAAATAGACAACTGGTCGACCTCATTAAAAATAAAAACCCAAAAGATTAGATAGACAAACAAACAAACACATAAATGTGGAGAGAAGGGCAGTGCGCGCAGGAGCAAAGGTAAACAGCAGACAGACCTGAATCCTTATCTTTACAAGGTCGACCTCAGAACTTTGTTCAGTTTGTCTCGGTGACGGATAATGGAAGGAAGGGCAGGCAACTGGTCGACTTCATTTAAATACACAAATAAAAATTATGATAAACTCTCAGGAATAGATACATAATAACAAAAAAATTGTAAAGAGGAGAAAGCGAGAGCGCGCGAATGCACTCAAGAAAACACAAACAGCACAGCACGATGCGTATTTTTTTTTAAATTGACAAAATAAATCAAATATAAATCAAAAATAAAAATAAGTGGAAAAGTCGAGAGTGCGCGAGCACACAGGAGCAAAGACAAGCAGCGCAGCTTGATGCGTAGTAAATAAAATAATAAATAGACAACTGGTCGACCTCATTAGAAATAAAAACCCAAAAGATTAGTTACACAAACAAACAAACACATAAATGTGGAGAGAAGGGCAGTGCGCGCAGGAGCAAAGGTATACAGCAGACAGACCTGAATCCTTATCTTTACAAGGTCGACCTCAGAACTTTGTTCAGTTTGTCTCAGTGACGGATAATGGAAGGAAGGGCAGGCAACTGGTCGACTTCATTTAAATAAACAAATAAAAAATAAGATAAACTCTCAGGAATAGATAAATAATAACAAAAAAATTGTAAAGTGGAGAAAGCGAGAGCGCGCGGATGCACTCAAGCAAACACAAACAGCACAGCACGATGCGTATTTTTTTTTAAATTGACAAAATAAATCAAAAATAAAAATAAGTGGAAAAGGCGAGAGTGCGCGAGCACACAGGAGCAAAGACAAGCAGCGCAGCTTGATGCGTAGTAAAAAAAATAATAAATAGACAACTGGTCGACCTCATTAGAAATAAAAACCCAAAAGATTAGATAGACAAACAAACAAACACATAAATGTGGAGAGAAGGGCAGTGCGCGCAGGAGCAAAGGTAAACAGCAGACAGACCTGAATCCTTATCTTTACAAGGTCGACCTCAGAACTTTGTTCAGTTTGTCTCGGTGACGGATAATGGAAGGAAGGGCAGGCAACTGGTCAACTTCATTTAAATAAACAAATAAAAAATAAGATAAACTCTCAGGAATAGATAAATAATAACAAAAAAATTGTAAAGTGGAGAAAGCGAGAGCGCGCGAATGCACTCAAACAAACACAAACAGCACAGCACGATGCTTATTTTTTTTTAAATTGAAAAAATAAATCAAAAATAAATCATAACTAAAAATAAGTGGAAAAGGCGAGAGTGCGCGAGCACACAGGAGCAAAGACAAGCAGCGCAGCTTGATGCGTAGTAAAAAAAATAATAAATAGACAACTGGTCGACCTCATTAGAAATAAAAACCCAAAAGATTAGATAGACAAACAAACAAACACATAAATGTGGAGAAAAGGGCAGTGCGCGCAGGAGCAAAGGTAAACAGCAGACAGACCTGAATCCTTTTCTTTACAAGGTCGACCTCAGAACTTTGTTCAGTTTGTCTCGGTGACGGATAATGGAAGGAAGGGCAGGCAACTGGTCGACTTCATTTAAATAAACAAATAAAAAATAAGATAAACTCTCAGGAATAGATAAATAATAACAAAAAAATTGTAAAGTGGAGAAAGCGAGAGCGCGCGAATGCTCTCAAGCAAACAAAAACAGCACAGCACGATGCGTATTTTTTTTTAAAATTGACAAAATAAATCAAAAATAAATCAAAAATAAAAATAAGTGGAAAAGGCGAGAGTGCGCGAGCACACAGGAGCAAAGACAAGCAGCGCAGCTTGATGCGTAGTAAAAAAAATAATAAATAGACAACTGGTCGACCTCATTAGAATTAAAAACCCAAAAGATTAGATAGACAAACAAACAAACACATAAATGTGGAGAGAAGGGCAGTGCGGGCAGGAGCAAAGGTAAACAGCAGACAGACCTGAATCCTTATCTTTACAAGGTCGACCTCAGAACTTTGTTCAGTTTGTCTCGGTGACGGATAATGGAAGGAAGGGCAGGCAACTGGTCGACTTCATTTAAATACACAAATAAAAATTATGATAAACTCTCAGGAATAGATACATAATAACAAAAAAATTGTAAAGTGGAGAAAGCGAGAGCGCGCGAATGCACTCAAGCAAACACAAACAGCACAGCACGATGCGTATTTTTTTTTAAATTGACAAAATAAATCAAATATAAATCAAAAATAAAAATAAGTGGAAAAGGCGAGAGTGCGCGAGCACACAGGAGCAAAGACAAGCAGCGCAGCTTGATGCGTAGTAAAAAAAATAATAAATAGACAACTGGTCGACCTCATTAGAAATAAAAACCCAAAAGATTAGATAGACAAACAAACAAACACATAAATGTGGAGAGAAGGGCAGTGCGCGCAGGAGCAAAGGTAAACAGCAGACAGACCTGAATGCTTATCTTTACAAGGTCGACCTCAGAACTTTGTTCAGTTTGTCTCGGTGACGGATAATGCAAGGAAGGGCAAGCAACTGGTCGACTTCATTTAAATAAACAAATAAAAAATAAGATAAACTCTCAGGAACAGATAAATAATAACAAAAAAATTGTAAAGTGGAGAAAGCGAGAGCGCGCGAATGCTCTCAAGTAAACACAAACAGCACAGCACGATGCGTATTTTTTTTTAAAATTGACAAAATAAATCAAAAATAAATCAAAAATAAAAATAAGTGGAAAAGGCGAGAGTGCGCGAGCACACAGGAGCAAAGACAAGCAGCGCAGCTTGATGCGTAGTAAAAAAAATAATAAATAGACAACTGGTCGACCTCATTAGAATTAAAAACCCAAAAGATTAGATAGACAAACAAACAAACACATAAATGTGGAGAGAAGGGCAGTGCGGGCAGGAGCAAAGGTAAACAGCAGACAGACCTGAATCCTTATCTTTACAAGGTCGACCTCAGAACTTTGTTCAGTTTGTCTCGGTGACGGATAATGGAAGGAAGGGCAGGCAACTGGTCGACTTCATTTAAATAAACAAATAAAAATTAAGATAAACTCTGCGGAATAGATAAATAATAACAAAAACTTTGTAAAGTGGAGAAAGCGAGAGCGCGCGAATGCACTCAAGCAAACACAAACAGCACAGCACGATGCGTATTTTTTTTTTAAATTGACAAAATAAATCAAAAATGAATTAAAAATAAAAATAAGTGGAAAAGTCGAGAGTGCGCGAGCACACAGGAGCAAAGACAAGCAGCGCAGCTTGATGCGTCGTAAAAAAAATTATAAATAGACAACTGGTCGACCTCATTAAAAATAAAAACCCAAAAGATTAGATAGACAAACAAACAAACACATAAATGTGGAGAGAAGGGCAGTGCGCGCAGGAGCAAAGGTAAACAGCAGACAGACCTGAATCCTTATCTTTACAAGGTCGACCTCAGAACTTTGTTCAGTTTGTCTCGGTGACGGATAATGGAAGGAAGGGCAGGCAACTGGTCGACTTCATTTAAATACACAAATAAAAATTATGATAAACTCTCAGGAATAGATACATAATAACAAAAAAATTGTAAAGAGGAGAAAGCGAGAGCGCGCGAATGCACTCAAGAAAACACAAACAGCACAGCACGATGCGTATTTTTTTTTAAATTGACAAAATAAATCAAATATAAATCAAAAATAAAAATAAGTGGAAAAGTCGAGAGTGCGCGAGCACACAGGAGCAAAGACAAGCAGCGCAGCTTGATGCGTAGTAAAAAAAATAATAAATAGACAACTGGTCGACCTCATTAGAAATAAAAACCCAAAAGATTAGATAGACAAACAAACAAACACATAAATGTGGAGAGAAGGGCAGTGCGCGCAGGAGCAAAGGTAAACAGCAGACAGACCTGAATCCTTATCTTTACAAGGTCGACCTCAGAACTTTGTTCAGTTTGTCTCGGTGACGGATAATGGAAGGAAGGGCAGGCAACTGGTCGACTTCATTTAAATAAACAAATAAAAAATAAGATAAACTCTCAGGAATAGATACATAATAACAAAAAAATTGTAAAGTGGAGAAAGCGAGAGCGCGCGAATGCTCTCAAGCAAACACAAACAGCACAGCACGATGCGTATTTTTTTTTAAAATTGACAAAATAAATCAAAAATAAATCAAAAATAAAAATAAGTGGAAAAGGCGAGAGTGCGCGAGCACACAGGAGCAAAGACAAGCAGCGCAGCTTGATGCGTAGTAAAAAAAATAATAAATAGACAACTGGTCGACCTCATTAGAATTAAAAACCCAAAAGATTAGATAGACAAACAAACAAACACATAAATGTGGAGAGAAGGGCAGTGCGGGCAGGAGCAAAGGTAAACAGCAGACAGACCTGAATCCTTATCTTTACAAGGTCGACCTCAGAACTTTGTTCAGTTTGTCTCGGTGACGGATAATGGAAGGAAGGGCAGGCAACTGGTCGACTTCATTTAAATAAACAAATAAAAAATAAGATAAACTCTCAGGAACAGATAAATAATAACAAAAAAATTGTAAAGTGGAGAAAGCGAGAGCGCGCGAATGCTCTCAAGCAAACACAAACAGCACAGCACGATGCGTATTTTTTTTAAAATTGACAAAATAAATCAAAAATAAATCAAAAATAAAAATAAGTGGAAAAGGCGAGAGTGCGCGAGCACACAGGAGCAAAGACAAGCAGCGCAGCTTGATGCGTAGTAAAAAAAATAATAAATAGACAACTGGTCGACCTCATTAGAATTAAAAACCCAAAAGATTAGATAGACAAACAAACAAACACATAAATGTGGAGAGAAGGGCAGTGCGGGCAGGAGCAAAGGTAAACAGCAGACAGACCTGAATCCTTATCTTTACAAGGTCGACCTCAGAACTTTGTTCAGTTTGTCTCGGTGACGGATAATGGAAGGAAGGGCAGGCAACTGGTCGACTTCATTTAAATACACAAATAAAAATTATGATAAACTCTCAGGAATAGATACATAATAACAAAAAAATTGTAAAGAGGAGAAAGCGAGAGCGCGCGAATGCACTCAAGAAAACACAAACAGCACTGCACGATGCGTATTTTTTTTTAAATTGACAAAATAAATCAAATATAAATCAAAAATAAAAATAAGTGGAAAAGTCGAGAGTGCGCGAGCACACAGGAGCAAAGACAAGCAGCGCAGCTTGATGCGTAGTAAAAAAAATAATAAATAGACAACTGGTCGACCTCATTAGAAATAAAAACCCAAAAGATTAGATAGACAAACAAACAAACACATAAATGTGGAGAGAAGGGCAGTGCGCGCAGGAGCAAAGGTAAACAGCAGACAGACCTGAATCCTTATCTTTACAAGGTCGACCTCAGAACTTTGTTCAGTTTGTCTCGGTGACGGATAATGGAAGGAAGGGCAGGCAACTGGTCGACTTCATTTAAATAAACAAATAAAAAATAAGATAAACTCTCAGGAATAGATAAATAATAACAAAAAAATTGTAAAGTGGAGAAAGCGAGAGCGCGCGAATGCTCTCAAGCAAACACAAACAGCACAGCACGATGCGTATTTTTTTTTAAAATTGACAAAATAAATCAAAAATAAATCAAAAATAAAAATAAGTGGAAAAGGCGAGAGTGCGCGAGCACACAGGAGCAAAGACAAGCAGCGCAGCTTGATGCGTAGTAAAAAAAATAATAAATAGACAACTGGTCGACCTCATTAGAAATAAAAACCCAAAAGATTAGATAGACAAACAAACAAACACATAAATGTGGAGAGAAGGGCAGTGCGCGCAGGAGCAAAGGTAAACAGCAGACAGACCTGAATGCTTATCTTTACAAGGTCGACCTCAGAACTTTGTTCAGTTTGTCTCGGTGACGGATAATGGAAGGAAGGGCAGGCAACTGGTCGACTTCATTTAAATAAACAAATAAAAAATAAGATAAACTCTCAGGAACAGATAAATAATAACAAAAAAATTGTAAAGTGGAGAAAGCGAGAGCGCGCGAATGCTCTCAAGCAAACACAAACAGCACAGCACGATGCGTATTTTTTTTTAAAATTGACAAAATAAATCAAAAATAAATCAAAAATAAAAATAAGTGGAAAAGGCGAGAGTGCGCGAGCACACAGGAGCAAAGACAAGCAGCGCAGCTTGATGCGTAGTAAAAAAAATAATAAATAGACAACTGGTCGACCTCATTAGAATTAAAAACCCAAAAGATTAGATAGACAAACAAACAAACACATAAATGTGGAGAGAAGGGCAGTGCGGGCAGGAGCAAAGGTAAACAGCAGACAGACCTGAATCCTTATCTTTACAAGGTCGACCTCAGAACTTTGTTCAGTTTGTCTCGGTGACGGATAATGGAAGGAAGGGCAGGCAACTGGTCGACTTCATTTAAATAAACAAATAAAAAATAAGATAAACTCTCAGGAATAGATAAATAATAACAAAAAAATTGTAAAGTGGAGAAAGCGAGAGAGCGCGAATGCACTCAAGCAAACACAAACAGCACAGCACGATGCGTATTTTTTTTAAATTGACAAAATAAATAAAAAATAAATCAAAAATAAAAATAAGTGGAAAAGGCGAGAGTGCGCGAGCACACAGGAAGAAAGACAAGCAGCGCAGCTTGATGCGTAGTAAAAAAAATAATAAATAGACAACTGGTCGACCTCATTAGAAATAAAAACCCAAAAGATTAGATAGACAAACAAACAAACACATAAATGAGGAGAGAAGGGCAGTGCGCGCAGGAGTAAAGGTAAACAGCAGACAGACCTGAATCCTTATCTTTACAAGGTCGACCTCAGAACTTTGTTCAATTTGTCTCGGTGACGGATAATGGAAGGAAGGGCAGGCAACTGGTCGACTTCATTTAAATAAACAAATAAAAAATAAGATAAACTCTCAGGAATAGATACATAATAACAAAAAAAATTGTAAAGTGGAGAAAGCGAGAGCGCGCGAATGCACTCAAGCAAACACAAACAGCACAGCACGATGTGTATTTTTTTTTAAAATTGACAAAATAAATCAAAAATAAATTAAAAATAAAAATAAGTGGAAAAGGCGAGAGTGCGCGAGCACACAGGAGCAAAGACAAGCAGCGCAGCTTGATGCGTTTTAAAAAAAAATAATAAATAGACAACTGGTCGACCTCATTAGAAATAAAAACCCAAAAGATTAGATAGACAAACAAACAAACACATAAATGTGGAGAGAAGGGCAGTGCGCGCAGGAGCAAAGGTAAACAGCAGACAGACCTGAATCCTTATCTTTACAAGGTCGACCTCAGAACTTTGTTCAGTTTGTCTCGGTGACGGATAATGGAAGGAAGGGCAGGCAACTGGTCAACTTCATTTAAATAAACAAATAAAAAATAAGATAAACTCTCAGGAATAGATAAATAATAACAAAAAAATTGTAAAGTGGAGAAAGCGAGAGCGCGCGAATGCACTCAAGCAAACACAAACAGCACAGCACGATGCTTATTTTTTTTTTAAATTGAAAAAATAAATCAAAAATAAATCATAACTAAAAATAAGTGGAAAAGGCGAGAGTGCGCGAGCACACAGGAGCAAAGACAAGCAGCGCAGCTTGATGCGTAGTAAAAAAAATAATAAATAGACAACTGGTCGACCTCATTAGAAATAAAAACCCAAAAGATTAGATAGACAAACAAACAAACACATAAATGTGGAGAGAAGGGCAGTGCGCGCAGGAGCAAAGGTAAACAGCAGACAAACCTGAATCCTTATCTTTACAAGGTCGACCTCAGAACTTTGTTCAGTTTGTCTCGGTGACGGATAATGGAAGGAAGGGCAGGCAACTGGTCGACTTCATTTAAATAAACAAATAAAAAATAAGATAAACTCTCAGGAATAGATAAATAATAACAAAAAAATTGTAAAGTGGAGAAAGCGAGAGCGCGCGAATGCTCTCAAGCAAACACAAACAGCACAGCACGATGCGTATTTTTTTTAAAATTGACAAAATAAATCAAAAATAAATCAAAAATAAAAATAAGTGGAAAAGGCGAGAGTGCGCGAGCACACAGGAGCAAAGACAAGCAGCGCAGCTTGATGCGTAGTAAAAAAAATAATAAATAGACAACTGGTCGACCTCATTAGAAATAAAAACCCAAAAGATTAGATAGACAAACAAACAAACACATAAATGTGGAGAGAAGGGCAGTGCGCGCAGGAGCAAAGGTAAACAGCAGACAGACCTGAATGCTTATCTTTACAAGGTCGACCTCAGAACTTTGTTCAGTTTGTCTCGGTGACGGATAATGCAAGGAAGGGCAGGCAACTGGTCGACTTCATTTAAATAAACAAATAAAAAATAAGATAAACTCTCAGGAACAGATAAATAATAACAAAAAAAATTGTAAAGTGGAGAAAGCGAGAGCGCGCGAATGCTCTCAAGCAAACACAAACAGCACAGCACGATGCGTATTTTTTTTAAAATTGACAAAATAAATCAAAAATAAATCAAAAATAAAAATAAGTGGAAAAGGCGAGAGTGCGCGAGCACACAGGAGCAAAGACAAGCAGCGCAGCTTGATGCGTAGTAAAAAAAATAATAAATAGACAACTGGTCGACCTCATTAGAATTAAAAACCCAAAAGATTAGATAGACAAACAAACAAACACATAAATGTGGAGAGAAGGGCAGTGCGGGCAGGAGCAAAGGTAAACAGCAGACAGACCTGAATCCTTATCTTTACAAGGTCGACCTCAGAACTTTGTTCAGTTTGTCTCGGTGACGGATAATGGAAGGAAGGGCAGGCAACTGGTCGACTTCATTTAAATACACAAATAAAAATTATGATAAACTCTCAGGAATAGATACATAATAACAAAAAAATTGTAAAGAGGAGAAAGCGAGAGCGCGCGAATGCACTCAAGAAAACACAAACAGCACTGCACGATGCGTATTTTTTTTTAAATTGACAAAATAAATCAAATATAAATCAAAAATAAAAATAAGTGGAAAAGTCGAGAGTGCGCGAGCACACAGGAGCAAAGACAAGCAGCGCAGCTTGATGCGTAGTAAAAAAAATAATAAATAGACAACTGGTCGACCTCATTAGAAATAAAAACCCAAAAGATTAGATAGACAAACAAACAAACACATAAATGGGGAGAGAAGGGCAGTGCGCGCAGGAGCAAAGGTAAACAGCAGACAGACCTGAATCCTTATCTTTACAAGGTCGACCTCAGAACTTTGTTCAGTTTGTCTCGGTGACGGATAATGGAAGGAAGGGCAGGCAACTGGTCGACTTCATTTAAATAAACAAATAAAAAATAAGATAAACTCTCAGGAATAGATAAATAATAACAAAAAAATTGTAAAGTGGAGAAAGCGAGAGCGCGCGAATGCTCTCAAGCAAACACAAACAGCACAGCACGATGCGTATTTTTTTTTAAAATTGACAAAATAAATCAAAAATAAATCAAAAATAAAAATAAGTGGAAAAGGCGAGAGTGCGCGAGCACACAGGAGCAAAGACAAGCAGCGCAGCTTGATGCGTAGTAAAAAAAATAATAAATAGACAACTGGTCGACCTCATTAGAAATAAAAACCCAAAAGATTAGATAGACAAACAAACAAACACATAAATGTGGAGAGAAGGGCAGTGCGCGCAGGAGCAAAGGTAAACAGCAGACAGACCTGAATGCTTATCTTTACAAGGTCGACCTCAGAACTTTGTTCAGTTTGTCTCGGTGACGGATAATGGAAGGAAGGGCAGGCAACTGGTCGACTTCATTTAAATAAACAAATAAAAAATAAGATAAACTCTCAGGAACAGATAAATAATAACAAAAAAATTGTAAAGTGGAGAAAGCGAGAGCGCGCGAATGCTCTCAAGCAAACACAAACAGCACAGCACGATGCGTATTTTTTTTTAAAATTGACAAAATAAATCAAAAATAAATCAAAAATAAAAATAAGTGGAAAAGGCGAGAGTGCGCGAGCACACAGGAGCAAAGACAAGCAGCGCAGCTTGATGCGTAGTAAAAAAAATAATAAATAGACAACTGGTCGACCTCATTAGAATTAAAAACCCAAAAGATTAGATAGACAAACAAACAAACACATAAATGTGGAGAGAAGGGCAGTGCGGGCAGGAGCAAAGGTAAACAGCAGACAGACCTGAATCCTTATCTTTACAAGGTCGACCTCAGAACTTTGTTCAGTTTGTCTCGGTGACGGATAATGGAAGGAAGGGCAGGCAACTGGTCGACTTCATTTAAATAAACAAATAAAAAATAAGATAAACTCTCAGGAATAGATAAATAATAACAAAAAAATTGTAAAGTGGAGAAAGCGAGAGAGCGCGAATGCACTCAAGCAAACACAAACAGCACAGCACGATGCGTATTTTTTTTAAATTGACAAAATAAATAAAAAATAAATCAAAAATAAAAATAAGTGGAAAAGGCGAGAGTGCGCGAGCACACAGGAAGAAAGACAAGCAGCGCAGCTTGATGCGTAGTAAAAAAAATAATAAATAGACAACTGGTCGACCTCATTAGAAATAAAAACCCAAAAGATTAGATAGACAAACAAACAAACACATAAATGAGGAGAGAAGGGCAGTGCGCGCAGGAGCAAAGGTAAACAGCAGACAGACCTGAATCCTTATCTTTACAAGGTCGACCTCAGAACTTTGTTCAATTTGTCTCGGTGACGGATAATGGAAGGAAGGGCAGGCAACTGGTCGACTTCATTTAAATAAACAAATAAAAAATAAGATAAACTCTCAGGAATAGATACATAATAACAAAAAAAATTGTAAAGTGGAGAAAGCGAGAGCGCGCGAATGCACTCAAGCAAACACAAACAGCACAGCACGATGTGTATTTTTTTTTAAAATTGACAAAATAAATCAAAAATAAATTAAAAATAAAAATAAGTGGAAAAGGCGAGAGTGCGCGAGCACACAGGAGCAAAGACAAGCAGCGCAGCTTGATGCGTTTTAAAAAAAAATAATAAATAGACAACTGGTCGACCTCATTAGAAATAAAAACCCAAAAGATTAGATAGACAAACAAACAAACACATAAATGTGGAGAGAAGGGCAGTGCGCGCAGGAGCAAAGGTAAACAGCAGACAGACCTGAATCCTTATCTTTACAAGGTCGACCTCAGAACTTTTTCAGTTTGTCTCGGTGACGGATAATGGAAGGAAGGGCAGGCAACTGGTCGACTTCATTTAAATAAACAAATAAAAAATAAGATAAACTCTCAGGAATAGATAAATAATAACAAAAAAATTGTAAAGTGGAGAAAGCGAGAGCGCGCGAATGCACTCAAGCAAACACAAACAGCACAGCACGATGCGTATTTTTTTTTTAAATTGACAAAATAAATCAAAAATAAATCAAAAATAAAAATAAGTGGAAAAGGCGAGAGTGCGCGAGCACACAGGAGCAAAGACAAGCAGCGCAGCTTGATGCGTAGTAAAAAAAATAATAAATAGACAACTGGTCGACCTCATTAGAAATAAAAAACCAAAAGATTAGATAGACAAACAAACAAACACATAAATGTGGAGAGAAGGGCAGTGCGCGCAGGAGCAAAGGTAAACAGCAGACAGACCTGAATCCTTATCTTTACAAGGTCGACCTCAGAAATTGTTCCGTTTGTCTCGGTGACGGATAATGGAAGGAAGGGCAGGCAACTGGTCGACTTCATTTAAATAAACAAATAAAAAATAAGATAAACACTCAGGAATAGATAAATAATAACAAAATTTGTAAAGTGGAGAAAGCGAGAGCGCGCGAATCCACTCAAGCAAACACAAACAGCACAGCACGATGCGTATTTTTTTTTAAATTGACAAAATAAATCAAAAATAAAAATAAGTGGAAAATGCGAGAGTGCGCGAGCACACAGGAGCAAAGACAAGCAGCGCAGCTTGATGCGTAGTAAAAAAAATAATAAATAGACAACTGGTCGACCTCATTAGAAATAAAAACCCAAAAGATTAGATAGACAAACAAACAAACACATAAATGTGGAGAGAAGGGCAGTGGGTGCAGGAGCAAAGGTAAACAGCAGACAGACCTGAATCCTTATCTTTACAAGGTCGACCTCAGAACTTTGTTCAGTTTGTCTCGGTGACGGATAATGGAAGGAAGGGCAGGCAACTGGTCGACATCATTTAAATAAACAAATAAAAAATAAGATAAACTCTCAGGAATAGATAAATAATAACAAAAAAATTGTAAAGTGGAGAAAGCGAGAGCGGGCGAATGCACTCAAGCAAACACAAACAGCACAGCACGATGCGTATTATATTTAAATTGAAAAAATAAATCAAAAATAAATCAAAACTAAAAATAAGTGGAAAAGGCGAGAGTGCGCGAGCACACAGGAGCAAAGACAAGCAGCGAAGCTTGATGCGTAGTAAAAAAAATAATAAAGAGACAACTGGTCGACCTCATTAGAAATAAAAACCCAAAAGATTAGATAGACAAACAAACAAACACATAAATGTGGAGAGAAGGGCAGTGCGCGCAGGAGCAAAGGTAAACAGCAGACAGACCTGAATCCTTATCTTTACAAGGTCGACCTCAGAACTTTGTTCAGTTTGTCTCGGTGACGGATAATGGAAGGAAGGGCAGGCAACTGGTCGACTTCATTTAAATAAACAAATAAAAAATAAGATAAACTCTCAGGAATAGATAAATAATAACAAAAAAATTGTAAAGTGGAAAAAGTGAGAGCGCGCGAATGCACTCAAGCAAACACAAACAGCACAGCACGATCCGTATTTTTTTTTTAAATTGACAAAATAAATCAAAAATAAAAATAAGTGGAAAAGGCGAGAGTGCGCGAGCACACAGGAGCAAAGACAAGCAGCGCAGCTTGATGCGTAGTAAAAAAAATAATAAATAGACAACTGGTCGACCTCATTAGAAATAAAAACCCAAAAGATTAGATAGACAAACAAACAAACACATAAATGTGGAGAGAAGGGCAGTGCACGCAGGAGCAAAGGTAAACAGCAGACAGACCTGAATCCTTATCTTTACAAGGTCGACCTCAGAACTTTGTTCAGTTTGTCTCGGTGACGGATAATGGAAGGAAGGGCAGGCAACTTGTCGACTTCATTTAAATAAACAAATAAAAAATAAGATAAACTCTCAGGAATAGATAAATAATAACAAAAAAATTGTAAAGTGGAGAAAGCGAGAGCGCGCGAATGCACTCAAGCATACACAAACAGCACAGCACGATGCGTATTTTTTTAAAATTGACAAAATAAATAAAAAATAAATCAAAAATAAAAATAAGTGGAAAAGGCGAGAGTGCGCGAGCACACAGGAGCAAAGACAAGCAGCGCAGCTTGATGCGTAGTAAAAAAAATAATAAATAGACAACTGGTCGACCTCATTAGAAATAAAAACCCAAAAGATTAGATAGACAAACAAACAAACACATAAATGTGGAGAGAAGGGCAGTGCGCGCAGGAGCAAAGGTAAACAGCAGACAGACTTGAATCCTTATCTTTACAAGGTCGACCTCAGAACTTTGTTCAGTTTGTCTCGGTGACGGATAATGGAAG
>NW_025958744.1:0-43886 GCF_023159225.1 Perognathus longimembris pacificus | reverse complement strand
CAGGAGCAAAGGTAAACAGCAGACAGACCTGAATCCTTATCTTTACAAGGTCGACCTCAGAACTTTGTTCAGTTTGTCTCGGTGACGGATAATGGAAGGAAGGGCAGGCAACTGGTCGACTTCATTTAAATAAACAAATAAAAAATAAGATAAACTCTCAGGAATAGATAAATAATAACAAAAAAATTGTAAAGTGGAGAAAGCGAGAGCGCGCGAATGCTCTCAAGCAAACACAAACAGCACAGCACGATGCGTATTTTTTTTTAAAATTGACAAAATAAATCAAAAATAAATCAAAAATAAAAATAAGTGGAAAAGGCGAGAGTGGCGCGAGCACACAGGAGCAAAGACAAGCAGCGCAGCTTGATGCGTAGTAAAAAAAATAATAAATAGACAACTGGTCGACCTCATTAGAAATAAAAACCCAAAAGATTAGATAGACAAACAAACAAACACATAAATGTGGAGAGAAGGGCAGTGCGCGCAGGAGCAAAGGTAAACAGCAGACAGACCTGAATGCTTATCTTTACAAGGTCGACCTCAGAACTTTGTTCAGTTTGTCTCGGTGACGGATAATGGAAGGAAGGGCAGGCAACTGGTCGACTTCATTTAAATAAACAAATAAAAAATAAGATAAACTCTCAGGAACAGATAAATAATAACAAAAAAATTGTAAAGTGGAGAAAGCGAGGAGCGCGCGAATGCTCTCAAGCAAACACAAACAGCACAGCACGATGCGTATTTTTTTTAAAATTGACAAAATAAATCAAAAATAAATCAAAAATAAAAATAAGTGGAAAAGGCGAGAGTGCGCGAGCACACAGGAGCAAAGACAAGCAGCGCAGCTTGATGCGTAGTAAAAAAAATAATAAATAGACAACTGGTCGACCTCATTAGAATTAAAAACCCAAAAGATTAGATAGACAAACAAACAAACACATAAATGTGGAGAGAAGGGCAGTGCGGGCAGGAGCAAAGGTAAACAGCAGACAGACCTGAATCCTTATCTTTACAAGGTCGACCTCAGAACTTTGTTCAGTTTGTCTCGGTGACGGATAATGGAAGGAAGGGCAGGCAACTGGTCGACTTCATTTAAATAAACAAATAAAAAATAAGATAAACTCTCAGGAATAGATAAATAATAACAAAAAAATTGTAAAGTGGAGAAAGCGGAGAGAGCGCGAATGCACTCAAGCAAACACAAACAGCACAGCACGATGCGTATTTTTTTTAAATTGACAAAATAAATAAAAAATAAATCAAAAATAAAAATAAGTGGAAAAGGCGAGAGTGCGCGAGCACACAGGAAGAAAGACAAGCAGCGCAGCTTGATGCGTAGTAAAAAAAATAATAAATAGACAACTGGTCGACCTCATTAGAAATAAAAACCCAAAAGATTAGATAGACAAACAAACAAACACATAAATGTGGAGAGAAGGGCAGTGCGCGCAGGAGCAAAGGTAAACAGCAGACAGACCTGAATCCTTATCTTTACAAGGTCGACCTCAGACTTTGTTCAGTTTGTCTCGGTGACGGATAATGGAAGGAAGGGCAGGCAACTGGTCGACTTCATTTAAATAAACAAATAAAAAATAAGATAAACTCTCAGGAATAGATAAATAATAACAAAAAAATTGTAAAGTGGAGAAAGCGAGAGCGCGCGAATGCACTCAAGCAAACACAAACAGCACAGCACGATCCGTATTTTTTTTTTAATTGACAAAATAAATCAAAAATAAAAATAAGTGAAAAGGCGAGAGTGCGCGAGCACACAGGAGCAAAGACAAGCAGCGCAGCTTGATGCGTAGTAAAAAAAATAATAAATAGACAACTGGTCGACCTCATTAGAAATAAAAACCCAAAAGATTAGATAGACAAACAAACAAACACATAAATGTGGAGAGAAGGGCAGTGCGCGCAGGAGCAAAGGTAAACAGCAGACAGACCTGAATCCTTATCTTTACAAGGTCGACCTCAGAACTTTGTTCAGTTTGTCTCGGTGACGGATAATGGAAGGAAGGGCAGGCAACTGGTCGACTTCATTTAAATAAACAAATAAAAAATAAGATAAACTCTCAGGAATAGATAAATAATAACAAAAAAATTGTAAAGTGGAGAAAGCGAGAGCGCGCGAATGCACTCAAGCAAACACAAACAGCACAGCACGATGCGTATTTTTTTTAAAATTGACAAAATAAATCAAAAATAAATCAAAAATAAAAATAAGTGGAAAAGGCGAGAGTGCGCGAGCACACAGGAGCAAAGACAAGCAGCGCAGCTTGATGCGTAGTAAAAAAAATAATAAATAGACAACTGGTCGACCTCATTAGAAATAAAAACCCAAAAGATTAGATAGACAAACAAACAAACACATAAATGTGGAGAGAAGGGCAGTGCGGCAGGAGCAAAGGTAAACAGCAGACAGACCTGAATCCTTATCTTTACAAGGTCGACCTCAGAACTTTGTTCAGTTTGTCTCGGTGACGGATAATGGAAGGAAGGGCAGGCAACTGGTCGACTTCATTTAAATAAACAAATAAAAAATAAGATAAACTCTCAGGAATAGATAAATAATAACAAAAAAATTGTAAAGTGGAGAAAGCGAGAGCGCGCGAATGCACTCAAGCAAACACAAACAGCACAGCACGATGCGTATTTTTTTTTAAATTGACAAAATAAATAAAAAATAAATCAAAAATAAAAATAAGTGGAAAAGGCGAGAGTGCGCGAGCACACAGGAGCAAAGACAAGCAGCGCAGCTTGATGCGTAGTAAAAAAAATAATAAATAGACAACTGGTCGACCTCATTAGAAATAAAAACCCAAAAGATTAGATAGACAAACAAACAAACACATAAATGTGGAGAGAAGGGCAGTGCGCGCAGGAGCAAAGGTAAACAGCAGACAGACCTGAATCCTTATCTTTACAAGGTCGACCTCAGAACTTTGTTCAGTTTGTCTCGGTGACGGATAATGGAAGGAAGGGCAGGCAACTGGTCGACTTCATTTAAATAAACAAATAAAAAATAAGATAAACTCTCAGGAATAGATAAATAATAACAAAAAAATTGTAAAGTGGAGAAAGCGAGAGCGCGCGAATGCACTCAAGCAAACACAAACAGCACAGCACGATGCGTATTTTTTTTTTTAAATTGACAAAATAAATCAAAAATAAAAATAAGTGGAAAAGGCGAGAGTGCGCGAGCACACAGGAGCAAAGACAAGCAGCGCAGCTTGATGCGTAGTAAAAAAAATAATAAATAGACAACTGGTCGACCTCATTAGAAATAAAAACCCAAAAGATTAGATAGACAAACAAACAAACACATAAATGTGGAGAGAAGGGCAGTGCCGCAGGAGCAAAGGTAAACAGCAGACAGACCTGAATCCTTATCTTTACAAGGTCGACCTCAGAACTTTGTTCAGTTTGTCTCGGTGACGGATAATGGAAGGAAGGGCAGGCAACTGGTCGACTTCATTTAAATAAACAAATAAAAAATAAGATAAACTCTCAGGAATAGATAAATAATAACAAAAAAATTGTAAAGTGGAGAAAGCGAGAGCGCGCGAATGCACTCAAGCAAACACAAACAGCACAGCACGATGCGTATTTTTTTTAAATTGACAAAATAAATCAAAAATAAATCAAAAATAAAATAAGTGGAAAAGGCGAGAGTGCGCGAGCACACAGGAGCAAAGACAAGCAGCGCAGCTTGATGCGTAGTAAAAAAAATAATAAATAGACAACTGGTCGACCTCATTAGAAATAAAAACCCAAAAGATTAGATAGACAAACAAACAAACACATAAATGTGGAGAGAAGGGCAGTGCGCGCAGGAGCAAAGGTAAACAGCAGACAGACCTGAATCCTTATCTTTACAAGGTCGACCTCAGAACTTTGTTCAGTTTGTCTCGGTGACGGATAATGGAAGGAAGGGCAGGCAACTGGTCGACTTCATTTAAATAAACAAATAAAAAATAAGATAAACTCTCAGGAATAGATAAATAATAACAAAAAAATTGTAAAGTGGAGAAAGCGAGAGCGCGCGAATGCACTCAAGCAAACACAAACAGCACAGCACGATGCGTATTTTTTTTTAAATTGACAAAATAAATCAAAAATAAAAATAAGTGGAAAAGGCGAGAGTGCGCGAGCACACAGGAGCAAAGACAAGCAGCGCAGCTTGATGCGTAGTAAAAAAAATAATAAATAGACAACTGGTCGACCTCATTAGAAATAAAAACCCAAAAGATTAGATAGACAAACAAACAAACACATAAATGTGGAGAGAAGGGCAGTGCGCAGGAGCAAAGGTAAACAGCAGACAGACCTGAATCCTTATCTTTACAAGGTCGACCTCAGAACTTTGTTCAGTTTGTCTCGGTGACGGATAATGGAAGGAAGGGCAGGCAACTGGTCGACTTCATTTAAATAAACAAATAAAAAATAAGATAAACTCTCAGGAATAGATAAATAATAACAAAAAAATTGTAAAGTGGAGAAAGCGAGAGCGCGCGAATGCACTCAAGCAAACACAAACAGCACAGCACGATGCGTATTTTTTTTTAAAATTGACAAAATAAATCAAAAAATAAATCAAAAATAAAAATAAGTGGAAAAGGCGAGAGTGCGCGAGCACACAGGAGCAAAGACAAGCAGCGCAGCTTGATGCGTAGTAAAAAAAATAATAAATAGACAACTGGTCGACCTCATTAGAAATAAAAACCCAAAAGATTAGATAGACAAACAAACAAACACATAAATGTGGAGAGAAGGGCAGTGCGCGCAGGAGCAAAGGTAAACAGCAGACAGACTTGAATCCTTATCTTTACAAGGTCGACCTCAGAACTTTGTTCAGTTTGTCTCGGTGACGGATAATGGAAGGAAGGGCAGGCAACTGGTCGACTTCATTTAAATAAACAAATAAAAAATAAGATAAACTCTCAGGAATAGATAAATAATAACAAAAAAATTGTAAAGTGGAGAAAGCGAGAGCGCGCGAATGCACTCAAGCAAACACAAACAGCACAGCACGATGCGTATTTTTTTTTAAATTGACAAAATAAATCAAAAATAAATCAAAAATAAAAATAAGTGGAAAAGGCGAGAGTGCGCGAGCACACAGGAGCAAAGACAAGCAGCGCAGCTTGATGCGTAGTAAAAAAAATAATAAATAGACAACTGGTCGACCTCATTAGAAATAAAAACCCAAAAGATTAGATAGACAAACAAACAAACACATAAATGTGGAGAGAAGGGCAGTGCGCCAGGAGCAAAGGTAAACAGCAGACAGACCTGAATCCTTATCTTTACAAGGTCGACCTCAGAACTTTGTTCAGTTTGTCTCGGTGACGGATAATGGAAGGAAGGGCAGGCAACTGGTCGACTTCATTTAAATAAACAAATAAAAAATAAGATAAACTCTCAGGAATAGATAAATAATAACAAAAAAATTGTAAAGTGGAGAAAGCGAGAGCGCGCGAATGCACTCAAGCAAACACAAACAGCACAGCACGATGCGTATTTTTTTTAAATTGACAAAATAAATCAAAAATAAATCAAAAATAAAAATAAGTGGAAAAGGCGAGAGTGCGCGAGCACACAGGAGCAAAGACAAGCAGCGCAGCTTGATGCGTAGTAAAAAAAATAATAAATAGACAACTGGTCGACCTCATTAGAAATAAAAACCCAAAAGATTAGATAGACAAACAAACAAACACATAAATGTGGAGAGAAGGGCAGTGCGGCAGGAGCAAAGGTAAACAGCAGACAGACCTGAATCCTTATCTTTACAAGGTCGACCTCAGAACTTTGTTCAGTTTGTCTCGGTGACGGATAATGGAAGGAAGGGCAGGCAACTGGTCGACTTCATTTAAATAAACAAATAAAAAATAAGATAAACTCTCAGGAATAGATAAATAATAACAAAAAAATTGTAAAGTGGAGAAAGCGAGAGCGCGCGAATGCACTCAAGCAAACACAAACAGCACAGCACGATGCGTATTTTTTTTAAATTGACAAAATAAATCAAAAATAAATCAAAAATAAAAATAAGTGGAAAAGGCGAGAGTGCGCGAGCACACAGGAGCAAAGACAAGCAGCGCAGCTTGATGCGTAGTAAAAAAAATAATAAATAGACAACTGGTCGACCTCATTAGAAATAAAAACCCAAAAGATTAGATAGACAAACAAACAAACACATAAATGTGGAGAGAAGGGCAGTGCGCGCAGGAGCAAAGGTAAACAGCAGACAGACCTGAATCCTTATCTTTACAAGGTCGACCTCAGAACTTTGTTCAGTTTGTCTCGGTGACGGATAATGGAAGGAAGGGCAGGCAACTGGTCGACTTCATTTAAATAAACAAATAAAAAATAAGATAAACTCTCAGGAATAGATAAATAATAACAAAAAAATTGTAAAGTGGAGAAAGCAGAGCGCGCGAATGCACTCAAGCAAACACAAACAGCACAGCACGATGCGTATTTTTTTTTAAATTGACAAAATAAATCAAAAATAAATCAAAAATAAAAATAAGTGGAAAAGGCGAGAGTGCGCGAGCACACAGGAGCAAAGACAAGCAGCGCAGCTTGATGCGTAGTAAAAAAAATAATAAATAGACAACTGGTCGACCTCATTAGAAATAAAAACCCAAAAGATTAGATAGACAAACAAACAAACACATAAATGTGGAGAGAAGGGCAGTGCGCGCAGGAGCAAAGGTAAACAGCAGACAGACCTGAATCCTTATCTTTACAAGGTCGACCTCAGAACTTTGTTCAGTTTGTCTCGGTGACGGATAATGGAAGGAAGGGCAGGCAACTGGTCGACTTCATTTAAATAAACAAATAAAAAATAAGATAAACTCTCAGGAATAGATAAATAATAACAAAAAAATTGTAAAGTGGAGAAAGCGAGAGCGCGCGAATGCACTCAAGCAAACACAAACAGCACAGCACGATGCGTATTTTTTTTAAAATTGACAAAATAAATCAAAAATAAATCAAAAATAAAAATAAGTGGAAAAGGCGAGAGTGCGCGAGCACACAGGAGCAAAGACAAGCAGCGCAGCTTGATGCGTAGTAAAAAAAATAATAAATAGACAACTGGTCGACCTCATTAGAAATAAAAACCCAAAAGATTAGATAGACAAACAAACAAACACATAAATGTGGAGAGAAGGGCAGTGCGCGCAGGAGCAAAGGTAAACAGCAGACAGACCTGAATCCTTATCTTTACAAGGTCGACCTCAGAACTTTGTTCAGTTTGTCTCGGTGACGGATAATGGAAGGAAGGGCAGGCAACTGGTCGACTTCATTTAAATAAACAAATAAAAAATAAGATAAACTCTCAGGAATAGATAAATAATAACAAAAAAATTGTAAAGTGGAGAAAGCGAGAGCGCGCGAATGCACTCAAGCAAACACAAACAGCACAGCACGATGCGTATTTTTTTTAAATTGACAAAATAAATCAAAAATAAAAATAAGTGGAAAAGGCGAGAGTGCGCGAGCACACAGGAGCAAAGACAAGCAGCGCAGCTTGATGCGTAGTAAAAAAAATAATAAATAGACAACTGGTCGACCTCATTAGAAATAAAAACCCAAAAGATTAGATAGACAAACAAACAAACACATAAATGTGGAGAGAAGGGCAGTGCGCCCAGGAGCAAAGGTAAACAGCAGACAGACCTGAATCCTTATCTTTACAAGGTCGACCTCAGAACTTTGTTCAGTTTGTCTCGGTGACGGATAATGGAAGGAAGGGCAGGCAACTGGTCGACTTCATTTAAATAAACAAATAAAAAATAAGATAAACTCTCAGGAATAGATAAATAATAACAAAAAAATTGTAAAGTGGAGAAAGCGAGAGCGCGCGAATGCACTCAAGCAAACACAAACAGCACAGCACGATGCGTATTTTTTTTAAATTGACAAAATAAATCAAAAATAAATCAAAAATAAAAATAAGTGGAAAAGGCGAGAGTGCGCGAGCACACAGGAGCAAAGACAAGCAGCGCAGCTTGATGCGTAGTAAAAAAAATAATAAATAGACAACTGGTCGACCTCATTAGAAATAAAAACCCAAAAGATTAGATAGACAAACAAACAAACACATAAATGTGGAGAGAAGGGCAGTGCGCGCAGGAGCAAAGGTAAACAGCAGACAGACCTGAATCCTTATCTTTACAAGGTCGACCTCAGAACTTTGTTCAGTTTGTCTCGGTGACGGATAATGGAAGGAAGGGCAGGCAACTGGTCGACTTCATTTAAATAAACAAATAAAAAATAAGATAAACTCTCAGGAATAGATAAATAATAACAAAAAAATTGTAAAGTGGAGAAAGCGAGAGCGCGCGAATGCACTCAAGCAAACACAAACAGCACAGCACGATGCGTATTTTTTTTAAAATTGACAAAATAAATCAAAAATAAATCAAAAATAAAAATAAGTGGAAAAGGCGAGAGTGCGCGAGCACACAGGAGCAAAGACAAGCAGCGCAGCTTGATGCGTAGTAAAAAAAATAATAAATAGACAACTGGTCGACCTCATTAGAAATAAAAACCCAAAAGATTAGATAGACAAACAAACAAACACATAAATGTGGAGAGAAGGGCAGTGCGCCAGGAGCAAAGGTAAACAGCAGACAGACCTGAATCCTTATCTTTACAAGGTCGACCTCAGAACTTTGTTCAGTTTGTCTCGGTGACGGATAATGGAAGGAAGGGCAGGCAACTGGTCGACTTCATTTAAATAAACAAATAAAAAATAAGATAAACTCTCAGGAATAGATAAATAATAACAAAAAAATTGTAAAGTGGAGAAAGCGAGAGCGCGCGAATGCACTCAAGCAAACACAAACAGCACAGCACGATGCGTATTTTTTTTAAATTGACAAAATAAATCAAAAATAAATCAAAAATAAAAATAAGTGGAAAAGGCGAGAGTGCGCGAGCACACAGGAGCAAAGACAAGCAGCGCAGCTTGATGCGTAGTAAAAAAAATAATAAATAGACAACTGGTCGACCTCATTAGAAATAAAAACCCAAAAGATTAGATAGACAAACAAACAAACACATAAATGTGGAGAGAAGGGCAGTGCGCGCAGGAGCAAAGGTAAACAGCAGACAGACCTGAATCCTTATCTTTACAAGGTCGACCTCAGAACTTTGTTCAGTTTGTCTCGGTGACGGATAATGGAAGGAAGGGCAGGCAACTGGTCGACTTCATTTAAATAAACAAATAAAAAATAAGATAAACTCTCAGGAATAGATAAATAATAACAAAAAAATTGTAAAGTGGAGAAAGCGAGAGCGCGCGAATGCACTCAAGCAAACACAAACAGCACAGCACGATGCGTATTTTTTTTAAATTGACAAAATAAATCAAAAATAAATCAAAAATAAAAATAAGTGGAAAAGGCGAGAGTGCGCGAGCACACAGGAGCAAAGACAAGCAGCGCAGCTTGATGCGTAGTAAAAAAAATAATAAATAGACAACTGGTCGACCTCATTAGAAATAAAAACCCAAAAGATTAGATAGACAAACAAACAAACACATAAATGTGGAGAGAAGGGCAGTGCGCGCAGGAGCAAAGGTAAACAGCAGACAGACCTGAATCCTTATCTTTACAAGGTCGACCTCAGAACTTTGTTCAGTTTGTCTCGGTGACGGATAATGGAAGGAAGGGCAGGCAACTGGTCGACTTCATTTAAATAAACAAATAAAAAATAAGATAAACTCTCAGGAATAGATAAATAATAACAAAAAAATTGTAAAGTGGAGAAAGCGAGAGCGCGCGAATGCACTCAAGCAAACACAAACAGCACAGCACGATGCGTATTTTTTTTAAATTACAAAATAAATCAAAAATAAATCAAAAATAAAAATAAGTGGAAAAGGCGAGAGTGCGCGAGCACACAGGAGCAAAGACAAGCAGCGCAGCTTGATGCGTAGTAAAAAAAATAATAAATAGACAACTGGTCGACCTCATTAGAAATAAAAACCCAAAAGATTAGATAGACAAACAAACAAACACATAAATGTGGAGAGAAGGGCAGTGCGCGCAGGAGCAAAGGTAAACAGCAGACAGACCTGAATCCTTATCTTTACAAGGTCGACCTCAGAACTTTGTTCAGTTTGTCTCGGTGACGGATAATGGAAGGAAGGGCAGGCAACTGGTCGACTTCATTTAAATAAACAAATAAAAAATAAGATAAACTCTCAGGAATAGATAAATAATAACAAAAAAATTGTAAAGTGGAGAAAGCGAGAGCGCGCGAATGCACTCAAGCAAACACAAACAGCACAGCACGATGCGTATTTCTTTTTTTAAATTGACAAAATAAATCAAAAATAAAAATAAGTGGAAAAGGCGAGAGTGCGCGAGCACACAGGAGCAAAGACAAGCAGCGCAGCTTGATGCGTAGTAAAAAAAATAATAAATAGACAACTGGTCGACCTCATTAGAAATAAAAACCCAAAAGATTAGATAGACAAACAAACAAACACATAAATGTGGAGAGAAGGGCAGTGCGCGCAGGAGCAAAGGTAAACAGCAGACAGACCTGAATCCTTATCTTTACAAGGTCGACCTCAGAACTTTGTTCAGTTTGTCTCGGTGACGGATAATGGAAGGAAGGGCAGGCAACTGGTCGACTTCATTTAAATAAACAAATAAAAAATAAGATAAACTCTCAGGAATAGATAAATAATAACAAAAAAATTGTAAAGTGGAGAAAGCGAGAGCGCGCGAATGCACTCAAGCAAACACAAACAGCACAGCACGATGCGTATTTTTTTTAAATTGACAAAATAAATCAAAAATAAAAATAAAAATAAGTGGAAAAGGAGAGAGTGCGCGAGCACACAGGAGCAAAGACAAGCAGCGCAGCTTGATGCGTAGTAAAAAAAATAATAAATAGACAACTGGTCGACCTCATTAGAAATAAAAACCCAAAAGATTAGATAGACAAACAAACAAACACATAAATGTGGAGAGAAGGGCAGTGCGCGCAGGAGCAAAGGTAAACAGCAGACAGACCTGAATCCTTATCTTTACAAGGTCGACCTCAGAACTTTGTTCAGTTTGTCTCGGTGACGGATAATGGAAGGAAGGGCAGGCAACTGGTCGACTTCATTTAAATAAACAAATAAAAAATAAGATAAACTCTCAGGAATAGATAAATAATAACAAAAAAATTGTAAAGTGGAGAAAGCGAGAGCGCGCGAATGCACTCAAGCAAACACAAACAGCACAGCACGATGCGTATTTTTTTTTAAATTGACAAAATAAATCAAAAATAAAAATAAGTGGAAAAGGCGAGAGTGCGCGAGCACACAGGAGCAAAGACAAGCAGCGCAGCTTGATGCGTAGTAAAAAAAATAATAAATAGACAACTGGTCGACCTCATTAGAAATAAAAACCCAAAAGATTAGATAGACAAACAAACAAACACATAAATGTGGAGAGAAGGGCAGTGCGCGCAGGAGCAAAGGTAAACAGCAGACAGACCTGAATCCTTATCTTTACAAGGTCGACCTCAGAACTTTGTTCAGTTTGTCTCGGTGACGGATAATGGAAGGAAGGGCAGGCAACTGGTCGACTTCATTTAAATAAACAAATAAAAAATAAGATAAACTCTCAGGAATAGATAAATAATAACAAAAAAATTGTAAAGTGGAGAAAGCGAGAGCGCGCGAATGCACTCAAGCAAACACAAACAGCACAGCACGATGCGTATTTTTTTTTTAAATTGACAAAATAAATCAAAAATAAAAATAAGTGGAAAAGGCGAGAGTGCGCGAGCACACAGGAGCAAAGACAAGCAGCGCAGCTTGATGCGTAGTAAAAAAAATAATAAATAGACAACTGGTCGACCTCATTAGAAATAAAAACCCAAAAGATTAGATAGACAAACAAACAAACACATAAATGTGGAGAGAAGGGCAGTGCGCGCAGGAGCAAAGGTAAACAGCAGACAGACCTGAATCCTTATCTTTACAAGGTCGACCTCAGAACTTTGTTCAGTTTGTCTCGGTGACGGATAATGGAAGGAAGGGCAGGCAACTGGTCGACTTCATTTAAATAAACAAATAAAAAATAAGATAAACTCTCAGGAATAGATAAATAATAACAAAAAAATTGTAAAGTGGAGAAAGCGAGAGCGCGCGAATGCACTCAAGCAAACACAAACAGCACAGCACGATGCGTATTTTTTTTAAATTGACAAAATAAATCAAAAATAAATCAAAAATAAAAATAAGTGGAAAAGGCGAGAGTGCGCGAGCACACAGGAGCAAAGACAAGCAGCGCAGCTTGATGCGTAGTAAAAAAAATAATAAATAGACAACTGGTCGACCTCATTAGAAATAAAAACCCAAAAGATTAGATAGACAAACAAACAAACACATAAATGTGGAGAGAAGGGCAGTGCGCCCAGGAGCAAAGGTAAACAGCAGACAGACCTGAATCCTTATCTTTACAAGGTCGACCTCAGAACTTTGTTCAGTTTGTCTCGGTGACGGATAATGGAAGGAAGGGCAGGCAACTGGTCGACTTCATTTAAATAAACAAATAAAAAATAAGATAAACTCTCAGGAATAGATAAATAATAACAAAAAAATTGTAAAGTGGAGAAAGCGAGAGCGCGCGAATGCACTCAAGCAAACACAAACAGCACAGCACGATGCGTATTTTTTTTAAATTGACAAAATAAATCAAAAATAAATCAAAAATAAAAATAAGTGGAAAAGGCGAGAGTGCGCGAGCACACAGGAGCAAAGACAAGCAGCGCAGCTTGATGCGTAGTAAAAAAAATAATAAATAGACAACTGGTCGACCTCATTAGAAATAAAAACCCAAAAGATTAGATAGACAAACAAACAAACACATAAATGTGGAGAGAAGGGCAGTGCGCGCAGGAGCAAAGGTAAACAGCAGACAGACCTGAATCCTTATCTTTACAAGGTCGACCTCAGAACTTTGTTCAGTTTGTCTCGGTGACGGATAATGGAAGGAAGGGCAGGCAACTGGTCGACTTCATTTAAATAAACAAATAAAAAATAAGATAAACTCTCAGGAATAGATAAATAATAACAAAAAAATTGTAAAGTGGAGAAAGCGAGAGCGCGCGAATGCACTCAAGCAAACACAAACAGCACAGCACGATGCGTATTTTTTTTAAATTGACAAAATAAATCAAAAATAAATCAAAAATAAAAATAAGTGGAAAAGGCGAGAGTGCGCGAGCACACAGGAGCAAAGACAAGCAGCGCAGCTTGATGCGTAGTAAAAAAAATAATAAATAGACAACTGGTCGACCTCATTAGAAATAAAAACCCAAAAGATTAGATAGACAAACAAACAAACACATAAATGTGGAGAGAAGGGCAGTGCGCGCAGGAGCAAAGGTAAACAGCAGACAGACCTGAATCCTTATCTTTACAAGGTCGACCTCAGAACTTTGTTCAGTTTGTCTCGGTGACGGATAATGGAAGGAAGGGCAGGCAACTGGTCGACTTCATTTAAATAAACAAATAAAAAATAAGATAAACTCTCAGGAATAGATAAATAATAACAAAAAAATTGTAAAGTGGAGAAAGCGAGAGCGCGCGAATGCACTCAAGCAAACACAAACAGCACAGCACGATGCGTATTTTTTTTAAATTGACAAAATAAATCAAAAATAAATCAAAAATAAAAATAAGTGGAAAAGGCGAGAGTGCGCGAGCACACAGGAGCAAAGACAAGCAGCGCAGCTTGATGCGTAGTAAAAAAAATAATAAATAGACAACTGGTCGACCTCATTAGAAATAAAAACCCAAAAGATTAGATAGACAAACAAACAAACACATAAATGTGGAGAGAAGGGCAGTGCGCGCAGGAGCAAAGGTAAACAGCAGACAGACCTGAATCCTTATCTTTACAAGGTCGACCTCAGAACTTTGTTCAGTTTGTCTCGGTGACGGATAATGGAAGGAAGGGCAGGCAACTGGTCGACTTCATTTAAATAAACAAATAAAAAATAAGATAAACTCTCAGGAATAGATAAATAATAACAAAAAAATTGTAAAGTGGAGAAAGCGAGAGCGCGCGAATGCACTCAAGCAAACACAAACAGCACAGCACGATGCGTATTTTTTTTAAATTGACAAAATAAATCAAAAATAAATCAAAAATAAAAATAAGTGGAAAAGGCGAGAGTGCGCGAGCACACAGGAGCAAAGACAAGCAGCGCAGCTTGATGCGTAGTAAAAAAAATAATAAATAGACAACTGGTCGACCTCATTAGAAATAAAAACCCAAAAGATTAGATAGACAAACAAACAAACACATAAATGTGGAGAGAAGGGCAGTGCGCGCAGGAGCAAAGGTAAACAGCAGACAGACCTGAATCCTTATCTTTACAAGGTCGACCTCAGAACTTTGTTCAGTTTGTCTCGGTGACGGATAATGGAAGGAAGGGCAGGCAACTGGTCGACTTCATTTAAATAAACAAATAAAAAATAAGATAAACTCTCAGGAATAGATAAATAATAACAAAAAAATTGTAAAGTGGAGAAAGCGAGAGCGCGCGAATGCACTCAAGCAAACACAAACAGCACAGCACGATGCGTATTTTTTTTAAATTGACAAAATAAATCAAAAATAAATCAAAAATAAAAATAAGTGGAAAAGGCGAGAGTGCGCGAGCACACAGGAGCAAAGACAAGCAGCGCAGCTTGATGCGTAGTAAAAAAAATAATAAATAGACAACTGGTCGACCTCATTAGAAATAAAAACCCAAAAGATTAGATAGACAAACAAACAAACACATAAATGTGGAGAGAAGGGCAGTGCGCGCAGGAGCAAAGGTAAACAGCAGACAGACCTGAATCCTTATCTTTACAAGGTCGACCTCAGAACTTTGTTCAGTTTGTCTCGGTGACGGATAATGGAAGGAAGGGCAGGCAACTGGTCGACTTCATTTAAATAAACAAATAAAAAATAAGATAAACTCTCAGGAATAGATAAATAATAACAAAAAAATTGTAAAGTGGAGAAAGCGAGAGCGCGCGAATGCACTCAAGCAAACACAAACAGCACAGCACGATGCGTATTTTTTTTTAAAATTGACAAAATAAATCAAAAATAAATCAAAAATAAAAATAAGTGGAAAAGGCGAGAGTGCGCGAGCACACAGGAGCAAAGACAAGCAGCGCAGCTTGATGCGTAGTAAAAAAAATAATAAATAGACAACTGGTCGACCTCATTAGAAATAAAAACCCAAAAGATTAGATAGACAAACAAACAAACACATAAATGTGGAGAGAAGGGCAGTGCGCGCAGGAGCAAAGGTAAACAGCAGACAGACCTGAATCCTTATCTTTACAAGGTCGACCTCAGAACTTTGTTCAGTTTGTCTCGGTGACGGATAATGGAAGGAAGGGCAGGCAACTGGTCGACTTCATTTAAATAAACAAATAAAAAATAAGATAAACTCTCAGGAATAGATAAATAATAACAAAAAAATTGTAAAGTGGAGAAAGCGAGAGCGCGCGAATGCACTCAAGCAAACACAAACAGCACAGCACGATGCGTATTTTTTTTAAATTGACAAAATAAATCAAAAATAAATCAAAAATAAAAATAAGTGGAAAAGGCGAGAGTGCGCGAGCACACAGGAGCAAAGACAAGCAGCGCAGCTTGATGCGTAGTAAAAAAAATAATAAATAGACAACTGGTCGACCTCATTAGAAATAAAAACCCAAAAGATTAGATAGACAAACAAACAAACACATAAATGTGGAGAGAAGGGCAGTGCGCGCAGGAGCAAAGGTAAACAGCAGACAGACCTGAATCCTTATCTTTACAAGGTCGACCTCAGAACTTTGTTCAGTTTGTCTCGGTGACGGATAATGGAAGGAAGGGCAGGCAACTGGTCGACTTCATTTAAATAAACAAATAAAAAATAAGATAAACTCTCAGGAATAGATAAATAATAACAAAAAAATTGTAAAGTGGAGAAAGCGAGAGCGCGCGAATGCACTCAAGCAAACACAAACAGCACAGCACGATGCGTATTTTTTTTAAATTGACAAAATAAATCAAAAATAAATCAAAAATAAAAATAAGTGGAAAAGGCGAGAGTGCGCGAGCACACAGGAGCAAAGACAAGCAGCGCAGCTTGATGCGTAGTAAAAAAAATAATAAATAGACAACTGGTCGACCTCATTAGAAATAAAAACCCAAAAGATTAGATAGACAAACAAACAAACACATAAATGTGGAGAGAAGGGCAGTGCGCGCAGGAGCAAAGGTAAACAGCAGACAGACCTGAATCCTTATCTTTACAAGGTCGACCTCAGAACTTTGTTCAGTTTGTCTCGGTGACGGATAATGGAAGGAAGGGCAGGCAACTGGTCGACTTCATTTAAATAAACAAATAAAAAATAAGATAAACTCTCAGGAATAGATAAATAATAACAAAAAAATTGTAAAGTGGAGAAAGCGAGAGCGCGCGAATGCACTCAAGCAAACAAACAGCACAGCACGATGCGTATTTTTTTTAAATTGACAAAATAAATCAAAAATAAATCAAAAATAAAAATAAGTGGAAAAGGCGAGAGTGCGCGAGCACACAGGAGCAAAGACAAGCAGCGCAGCTTGATGCGTAGTAAAAAAAATAATAAATAGACAACTGGTCGACCTCATTAGAAATAAAAACCCAAAAGATTAGATAGACAAACAAACAAACACATAAATGTGGAGAGAAGGGCAGTGCGCGCAGGAGCAAAGGTAAACAGCAGACAGACCTGAATCCTTATCTTTACAAGGTCGACCTCAGAACTTTGTTCAGTTTGTCTCGGTGACGGATAATGGAAGGAAGGGCAGGCAACTGGTCGACTTCATTTAAATAAACAAATAAAAAATAAGGAATAGATAAATAATAACAAAAAAATTGTAAAGTGGAGAAAGCGAGAGCGCGCGAATGCACTCAAGCAAACACAAACAGCACAGCACGATGCGTATTTTTTTTAAATTGACAAAATAAATCAAAAATAAATCAAAAATAAAAATAAGTGGAAAAGGCGAGAGTGCGCGAGCACACAGGAGCAAAGACAAGCAGCGCAGCTTGATGCGTAGTAAAAAAAATAATAAATAGACAACTGGTCGACCTCATTAGAAATAAAAACCCAAAAGATTAGATAGACAAACAAACAAACACATAAATGTGGAGAGAAGGGCAGTGCGCGCAGGAGCAAAGGTAAACAGCAGACAGACCTGAATCCTTATCTTTACAAGGTCGACCTCAGAACTTTGTTCAGTTTGTCTCGGTGACGGATAATGGAAGGAAGGGCAGGCAACTGGTCGACTTCATTTAAATAAACAAATAAAAAATAAGATAAACTCTCAGGAATAGATAAATAATAACAAAAAAATTGTAAAGTGGAGAAAGCGAGAGCGCGCGAATGCACTCAAGCAAACACAAACAGCACAGCACGATGCGTATTTTTTTTTAAATTGACAAAATAAATCAAAAATAAATCAAAAATAAAAATAAGTGGAAAAGGCGAGAGTGCGCGAGCACACAGGAGCAAAGACAAGCAGCGCAGCTTGATGCGTAGTAAAAAAAATAATAAATAGACAACTGGTCGACCTCATTAGAAATAAAAACCCAAAAGATTAGATAGACAAACAAACAAACACATAAATGTGGAGAGAAGGGCAGTGCGCGCAGGAGCAAAGGTAAACAGCAGACAGACCTGAATCCTTATCTTTACAAGGTCGACCTCAGAACTTTGTTCAGTTTGTCTCGGTGACGGATAATGGAAGGAAGGGCAGGCAACTGGTCGACTTCATTTAAATAAACAAATAAAAAATAAGATAAACTCTCAGGAATAGATAAATAATAACAAAAAAATTGTAAAGTGGAGAAAGCGAGAGCGCGCGAATGCACTCAAGCAAACACAAACAGCCCAGCACGATGCGTATTTTTTTTAAATTGACAAAATAAATCAAAAATAAATCAAAAATAAAAATAAGTGGAAAAGGCGAGAGTGCGCGAGCACACAGGAGCAAAGACAAGCAGCGCAGCTTGATGCGTAGTAAAAAAAATAATAAATAGACAACTGGTCGACCTCATTAGAAATAAAAACCCAAAAGATTAGATAGACAAACAAACAAACACATAAATGTGGAGAGAAGGGCAGTGCGGGCAGGAGCAAAGGTAAACAGCAGACAGACCTGAATCCTTATCTTTACAAGGTCGACCTCAGAACTTTGTTCAGTTTGTCTCGGTGACGGATAATGGAAGGAAGGGCAGGCAACTGGTCGACTTCATTTAAATAAACAAATAAAAAAAAGATAAACTCTCAGGAATAGATAAATAATAACAAAAAAATTGTAAAGTGGAGAAAGCGAGAGCGCGCGAATGCACTCAAGCAAACACAAACAGCACAGCACGATGCGTATTTTTTTTAAATTAACAAAATAAATCAAAAATAAATCAAAAATAAAAATAAGTGGAAAAGGCGAGAGTGCGCGAGCACACAGGAGCAAAGACAAGCAGCGCAGCTTGATGCGTAGTAAAAAAATAATAAATAGACAACTGGTCGACCTCATTAGAAATAAAAACCCAAAAGATTAGATAGACAAACAAACAAACACATAAATGTGGAGAGAAGGGCAGTGCGTGCAGGAGCAAAGGTAAACAGCAGACAGACCTGAATCCTTATCTTTACAAGGTCGACCTCAGAACTTTGTTCAGTTTGTCTCGGTGACGGATAATGGAAGGAAGGGCAGGCAACTGGTCGACTTCATTTAAATAAACAAATAAAAAATAAGATAAACTCTCAGGAATAGATAAATAATAACAAAAAAATTGTAAAGTGGAGAAAGCGATAGCGCGTGAATGCACTCAAGCAAACACAAACAGCACAGCACGATGCGTATTTTTTTTAAATTACAAAATAAATCAAAAATAAATCAAAAATAAAAATAAGTGGAAAAGGCGAGAGTGCGCGAGCACACAGGAGCAAAGACAAGCAGCGCAGCTTGATGCGTAGTAAAAAAAATAATAAATAGACAACTGGTCGACCTCATTAGAAATAAAAACCCAAAAGATTAGATAGACAAACAAACAAACACATAAATGTGGAGAGAAGGGCAGTGCGCGCAGGAGCAAAGGTAAACAGCAGACAGACCTGAATCCTTATCTTTACAAGGTCGACCTCAGAACTTTGTTCAGTTTGTCTCGGTGACGGATAATGGAAGGAAGGGCAGGCAACTGGTCGACTTCATTTAAATAAACAAATAAAAAATAAGATAAACTCTCAGGAATAGATAAATAATAACAAAAAAATTGTAAAGTAGGAGAAAGCGAGAGCGCGCGAATGCACTCAAGCAAACACAAACAGCACAGCACGATGCGTATTTTTTTTAAATTGACAAAATAAATCAAAAATAAATCAAAAATAAAAATAAGTGGAAAAGGCGAGAGTGCGCGAGCACACAGGAGCAAAGACAAGCAGCGCAGCTTGATGCGTAGTAAAAAAAATAATAAATAGACAACTGGTCGACCTCATTAGAAATAAAAACCCAAAAGATTAGATAGACAAACAAACAAACACATAAATGTGGAGAGAAGGGCAGTGCGCGCAGGAGCAAAGGTAAACAGCAGACAGACCTGAATCCTTATCTTTACAAGGTCGACCTCAGAACTTTGTTCAGTTTGTCTCGGTGACGGATAATGGAAGGAAGGGCAGGCAACTGGTCGACTTCATTTAAATAAACAAATAAAAAATAAGATAAACTCTCAGGAATAGATAAATAATAACAAAAAAATTGTAAAGTGGAGAAAGCGAGAGCGCGCGAATGTACTCAAGCAAACACAAACAGCAGCACGATGCGTATTTTTTTTAAATTGACAAAATAAATCAAAAATAAATCAAAAATAAAAATAAGTGGAAAAGGCGAGAGTGCGCGAGCACACAGGAGCAAAGACAAGCAGCGCAGCTTGATGCGTAGTAAAAAAAATAATAAATAGACAACTGGTCGACCTCATTAGAAATAAAAACCCAAAAGATTAGATAGACAAACAAACAAACACATAAATGTGGAGAGAAGGGCAGTGCGCGCAGGAGCAAAGGTAAACAGCAGACAGACCTGAATCCTTATCTTTACAAGGTCGACCTCAGAACTTTGTTCAGTTTGTCTCGGTGACGGATAATGGAAGGAAGGGCAGGCAACTGGTCGACTTCATTTAAATAAACAAATAAAAAATAAGATAAACTCTCAGGAATAGATAAATAATAACAAAAAAATTGTAAAGTGGAGAAAGCGAGAGCGCGCGAATGCACTCAAGCAAACACAAACAGCACAGCACGATGCGTATTTTTTTTAATTGACAAAATAAATCAAAAATAAATCAAAAATAAAAATAAGTGGAAAAGGCGAGAGTGCGCGAGCACACAGGAGCAAAGACAAGCAGCGCAGCTTGATGCGTAGTAAAAAAAATAATAAATAGACAACTGGTCGACCTCATTAGAAATAAAAACCCAAAAGATTAGATAGACAAACAAACAAACACATAAATGTGGAGAGAAGGGCAGTGCGCGCAGGAGCAAAGGTAAACAGCAGACAGACCTGAATCCTTATCTTTACAAGGTCGACCTCAGAACTTTGTTCAGTTTGTCTCGGTGACGGATAATGGAAGGAAGGGCAGGCAACTGGTCGACTTCATTTAAATAAACAAATAAAAAATAAGATAAACTCTCAGGAATAGATAAATAATAACAAAAAAATTGTAAAGTGGAGAAAGCGAGAGAGCGCGAATGCACTCAAGCAAACACAAACAGCACAGCACGATGCGTATTTTTTTTAAATTGACAAAATAAATAAAAAATAAATCAAAAATAAAAATAAGTGGAAAAGGCGAGAGTGCGCGAGCACACAGGAAGAAAGACAAGCAGCGCAGCTTGATGCGTAGTAAAAAAAATAATAAATAGACAACTGGTCGACCTCATTAGAAATAAAAACCCAAAAGATTAGATAGACAAACAAACAAACACATAAATGAGGAGAGAAGGGCAGTGCGCGCAGGAGCAAAGGTAAACAGCAGACAGACCTGAATCCTTATCTTTACAAGGTCGACCTCAGAACTTTGTTCAGTTTGTCTCGGTGACGGATAATGGAAGGAAGGGCAGGCAACTGGTCGACTTCATTTAAATAAACAAATAAAAAATAAGATAAACTCTCAGGAATAGATACATAATAACAAAAAAAATTGTAAAGTGGAGAAAGCGAGAGCGCGCGAATGCACTCAAGCAAACACAAACAGCACAGCACGATGTGTATTTTTTTTTAAAATTGACAAAATAAATCAAAAATAAATTAAAAATAAAAATAAGTGGAAAAGGCGAGAGTGCGCGAGCACACAGGAGCAAAGACAAGCAGCGCAGCTTGATGCGTTTTAAAAAAAAATAATAAATAGACAACTGGTCGACCTCATTAGAAATAAAAACCCAAAAGATTAGATAGACAAACAAACAAACACATAAATGTGGAGAGAAGGGCAGTGCGCGCAGGAGCAAAGGTAAACAGCAGACAGACCTGAATCCTTATCTTTACAAGGTCGACCTCAGAACTTTGTTCAGTTTGTCTCGGTGACGGATAATGGAAGGAAGGGCAGGCAACTGGTCGACTTCATTTAAATAAACAAATAAAAAATAAGATAAACTCTCAGGAATAGATAAATAATAACAAAAAAATTGTAAAGTGGAGAAAGCGAGAGCGCGCGAATGCACTCAAGCAAACACAAACAGCACAGCACGATGCGTATTTTTTTTTTAAATTGACAAAATAAATCAAAAATAAATCAAAAATAAAAATAAGTGGAAAAGGCGAGAGTGCGCGAGCACACAGGAGCAAAGACAAGCAGCGCAGCTTGATGCGTAGTAAAAAAAATAATAAATAGACAACTGGTCGACCTCATTAGAAATAAAAAACCAAAAGATTAGATAGACAAACAAACAAACACATAAATGTGGAGAGAAGGGCAGTGCGCGCAGGAGCAAAGGTAAACAGCAGACAGACCTGAATCCTTATCTTTACAAGGTCGACCTCAGAAATTGTTCCGTTTGTCTCGGTGACGGATAATGGAAGGAAGGGCAGGCAACTGGTCGACTTCATTTAAATAAACAAATAAAAAATAAGATAAACACTCAGGAATAGATAAATAATAACAAAATTTGTAAAGTGGAGAAAGCGAGAGCGCGCGAATCCACTCAAGCAAACACAAACAGCACAGCACGATGCGTATTTTTTTTTAAATTGACAAAATAAATCAAAAATAAAAATAAGTGGAAAATGCGAGAGTGCGCGAGCACACAGGAGCAAAGACAAGCAGCGCAGCTTGATGCGTAGTAAAAAAAATAATAAATAGACAACTGGTCGACCTCATTAGAAATAAAAACCCAAAAGATTAGATAGACAAACAAACAAACACATAAATGTGGAGAGAAGGGCAGTGGGTGCAGGAGCAAAGGTAAACAGCAGACAGACCTGAATCCTTATCTTTACAAGGTCGACCTCAGAACTTTGTTCAGTTTGTCTCGGTGACGGATAATGGAAGGAAGGGCAGGCAACTGGTCGACATCATTTAAATAAACAAATAAAAAATAAGATAAACTCTCAGGAATAGATAAATAATAACAAAAAAATTGTAAAGTGGAGAAAGCGAGAGCGGGCGAATGCACTCAAGCAAACACAAACAGCACAGCACGATGCGTATTTTATTTAAATTGAAAAAATAAATCAAAAATAAATCAAAACTAAAAATAAGTGGAAAAGGCGAGAGTGCGCGAGCACACAGGAGCAAAGACAAGCAGCGAAGCTTGATGCGTAGTAAAAAAAATAATAAAGAGACAACTGGTCGACCTCATTAGAAATAAAAACCCAAAAGATTAGATAGACAAACAAACAAACACATAAATGTGGAGAGAAGGGCAGTGCGCGCAGGAGCAAAGGTAAACAGCAGACAGACCTGAATCCTTATCTTTACAAGGTCGACCTCAGAACTTTGTTCAGTTTGTCTCGGTGACGGATAATGGAAGGAAGGGCAGGCAACTGGTCGACTTCATTTAAATAAACAAATAAAAAATAAGATAAACTCTCAGGAATAGATAAATAATAACAAAAAAATTGTAAAGTGGAGAATGCGAGAGCGCGCGAATGCACTCAAGCAAACACAAACAGCACAGCACGAAGCGTATTTTTTTTTAAATTGACAAAATAAATCAAAAATAAATCAAAAATAAAAATAAGTGGAAAAGGCGAGAGTGCGCGAGCACACAGGAGCAAAGACAAGCAGCGCAGCTTAATGCTTAGTAAAAAAAATAATAAATAGACAACTGGTCGACCTCATTAGAAATAAAAACCCAAAAGATTAGATAGACAAACAAACAAACACATAAATGTGGAGAGAAGGGCAGTGCGCGCAGGAGCAAAGGTAAACAGCAGACAGACCTGAATCCTTATCTTTACAAGGTCGACCTCAGTACTTTGTTCAGTTTGTCTCGGTGACGGATAATGGAAGGAAGGGCAGGCAACTGGTCGACTTCATTTAAATAAACAAATAAAAAATAAGATAAACTCTCAGGAATAGATAAATAATAACAAAAAAATTGTAAAGTGGAAAAAGTGAGAGCGCGCGAATGCACTCAAGCAAACACAAACAGCACAGCACGATCCGTATTTTTTTTTAAATTGACAAAATAAATCAAAAATAAAAATAAGTGGAAAAGGCGAGAGTGCGCGAGCACACAGGAGCAAAGACAAGCAGCGCAGCTTGATGCGTAGTAAAAAAAATAATAAATAGACAACTGGTCGACCTCATTAGAAATAAAAACCCAAAAGATTAGATAGACAAACAAACAAACACATAAATGTGGAGAGAAGGGCAGTGCACGCAGGAGCAAAGGTAAACAGCAGACAGACCTGAATCCTTATCTTTACAAGGTCGACCTCAGAACTTTGTTCAGTTTGTCTCGGTGACGGATAATGGAAGGAAGGGCAGGCAACTGGTCGACTTCATTTAAATAAACAAATAAAAAATAAGATAAACTCTCAGGAATAGATAAATAATAACAAAAAAATTGTAAAGTGGAGAAAGCGAGAGCGCGCGAATGCACTCAAGCAAACACAAACAGCACAGCACGATGCGTATTTTTTTTTAAAATTGACAAAATAAATAAAAAATAAATCAAAAATAAAAATAAGTGGAAAAGGCGAGAGTGCGCGAGCACACAGGAGCAAAGACAAGCAGCGCAGCTTGATGCGTAGTAAAAAAAATAATAAATAGACAACTGGTCGACCTCATTAGAAATAAAAACCCAAAAGATTAGATAGACAAACAAACAAACACATAAATGTGGAGAGAAGGGCAGTGCGCGCAGGAGCAAAGGTAAACAGCAGACAGACTTGAATCCTTATCTTTACAAGGTCGACCTCAGAACTTTGTTCAGTTTGTCTCGGTGACGGATAATGGAAGGAAGGGCAGGCAACTGGTCGACTTCATTTAAATAAACAAATAAAAAATAAGATAAACTCTCAGGAATAGATAAATAATAACAAAAAAATTGTAAAGTGGAGAAAGCCAGAGCGCGCGAATGCACTCAAGCAAACACAAACAGCACAGCACGATGCGTATTTTTTTTTAAATTGACAAAATAAATCAAAAATAAATCAAAAATAAAAATAAGTGGAAAAGGCGAGAGTGCGCGAGCACACAGGAGCAAAGACAAGCAGCGCAGCTTGATGCGTAGTAAAAAAAATAATAAATAGACAACTGGTCGACCTCATTAGAAATAAAAACCCAAAAGATTAGATAGACAAACAAACAAACACATAAATGTGGAGAGAAGGGCAGTGGGTGCAGGAGCAAAGGTAAACAGCAGACAGACCTGAATCCTTATCTTTACAAGGTCGACCTCAGAACTTTGTTCAGTGTGTCTCGGTGACGGATAATGGAAGGAAGGGCAGGCAACTGGTCGACATCATTTAAATAAACAAATAAAAAATAAGATAAACTCTCAGGAATAGATAAATAATAACAAAAAAATTGTAAAGTGGAGAATGCGAGAGCGGCGAATGCACTCAAGCAAACACAAACAGCACAGCACGATGCGTATTTTATTTAAATTGAAAAATAAATCAAAAATAAATCAAAACTAAAAATAAGTGGAAAAGGCGAGAGTGCGCGAGCACACAGGAGCAAAGACAAGCAGCGAAGCTTGATGCGTAGTAAAAAAAATAATAAATAGACAACTGGTCGACCTCATTAGAAATAAAAACCCAAAAGATTAGATAGACAAACAAACAAACACATAAATGTGGAGAGAAGGGCAGTGCGCGCAGGAGCAAAGGTAAACAGCAGACAGACCTGAATCCTTATCTTTACAAGTTCGACCTCAGAACTTTGTTCAGTTTGTCTCGGTGACGGATAATGGAAGGAAGGGCAGGCAACTGGTCGACTTCATTTAAATAAACAAATAAAAAATAAGATAAACTCTCAGGAATAGATAAATAATAACAAAAAAATTGTAAAGTGGAGAATGCGAGAGCGCGCGAATGCACTCAAGCAAACACAAACAGCACAGCACGAAGCGTATTTTTTTTTAAATTGACAAAATAAATCAAAAATAAATCAAAAATAAAAATAAGTGGAAAAGGCGAGAGTGCGCGAGCACACAGGAGCAAAGACAAGCAGCGCAGCTTAATGCTTAGTAAAAAAAATAATAAATAGACAACTGGTCGACCTCATTAGAAATAAAAACCCAAAAGATTAGATAGACAAACAAACAAACACATAAATGTGGAGAGAAGGGCAGTGCGCGCAGGAGCAAAGGTAAACAGCAGACAGACCTGAATCCTTATCTTTACAAGGTCGACCTCAGAACTTTGTTCAGTTTGTCTCGGTGACGGATAATGGAAGGAAGGGCAGGCAACTGGTCGACTTCATTTAAATAAACAAATAAAAAATAAGATAAACTCTCAGGAATAGATAAATAATAACAAAAAAATTGTAAAGTGGAAAAAGCGAGAGCGCGCGAATGCACTCAAGCAAACACAAACAGCACAGCACGATGCGTATTTTTTTTTAAATTGACAAAATAAATCAAAAATAAAAATAAGTGGAAAAGGCGAGAGTGCGCGAGCACACAGGAGCAAAGACAAGCAGCGCAGCTTGATGCGTAGTAAAAAAAATAATAAATAGACAACTGGTCGACCTCATTAGAAATAAAAACCCAAAAGATTAGATAGACAAACAAACAAACACATAAATGTGGAGAGAAGGGCAGTGCGCGCAGGAGCAAAGGTAAACAGCAGACAGACCTGAATCCTTATCTTTACAAGGTCGACCTCAGAACTTTGTTCAGTTTGTCTCGGTGACGGATAATGGAAGGAAGGGCAGGCAACTGGTCGACTTCATTTAAATAAACAAATAAAAAATAAGATAAACTCTCAGGAATAGATAAATAATAACAAAAAAATTGTAAAGTGGAGAAAGCGAGAGCGCGCGAATGCACTCAAGCAAACACAAACAGCACAGCACGATGCGTATTTTTTTTTAAATTGACAAAATAAATAAAAAATAAATCAAAAATAAAAATAAGTGGAAAAGGCGAGAGTGCGCGAGCACACAGGAGCAAAGACAAGCAGCGCAGCTTGATGCGTAGTAAAAAAAATAATAAATAGACAACTGGTCGACCTCATTAGAAATAAAAACCCAAAAGATTAGATAGACAAACAAACAAACACATAAAGTGGAGAGAAGGGCAGTGCGCGCAGGAGCAAAGGTAAACAGCAGACAGACCTGAATCCTTATCTTTACAAGGTCGACCTCAGAACTTTGTTCAGTTTGTCTCGGTGACGGATAATGGAAGGAAGGGCAGGCAACTGGTCGACTTCATTTAAATAAACAAATAAAAAATAAGATAAACTCTCAGGAATAGATAAATAATAACAAAAAAATTGTAAAGTGGAGAAAGCGAGAGCGCGCGAATGCACTCAAGCAAACACAAACAGCACAGCACGATGCGTATTTTTTTTAAATTGACAAAATAAATAAAAAATAAATCAAAAATAAAAATAAGTGGAAAAGGCGAGAGTGCGCGAGCACACAGGAGCAAAGACAAGCAGCGCAGCTTGATGCGTAGTAAAAAAAATAATAAATAGACAACTGGTCGACCTCATTAGAAATAAAAACCCAAAAGATTAGATAGACAAACAAACAAACACATAAATGTGGAGAGAAGGGCAGTGCGCCCAGGAGCAAAGGTAAACAGCAGACAGACCTGAATCCTTATCTTTACAAGGTCGACCTCAGAACTTTGTTCAGTTTGTCTCGGTGACGGATAATGGAAGGAAGGGCAGGCAACTGGTCGACTTCATTTAAATAAACAAATAAAAAATAAGATAAACTCTCAGGAATAGATAAATAATAACAAAAATTTGTAAAGTGGAGAAAGCGAGAGCGCGCGAATGCACTCAAGCAAACACAAACAGCACAGCACGATGCGTATTTTTTTTAAATTGACAAAATAAATCAAAAATAAATCAATAAAAATAAGTGGAAAAGGCGAGAGTGCGCGAGCACACAGGAGCAAAGACAAGCAGCGCAGCTTGATGCGTAGTAAAAAAAATAATAAATAGACAACTGGTCGACCTCATTAGAAATAAAAACCCAAAAGATTAGATAGACAAACAAACAAACACATAAATGTGGAGAGAAGGGCAGTGCGCCGCAGGAGCAAAGGTAAACAGCAGACAGACCTGAATCCTTATCTTTACAAGGTCGACCTCAGAACTTTGTTCAGTTTGTCTCGGTGACGGATAATGGAAGGAAGGGCAGGCAACTGGTCGACTTCATTTAAATAAACAAATAAAAAATAAGATAAACTCTCAGGAATAGATAAATAATAACAAAAAAATTGTAAAGTGGAGAAAGCGAGAGCGCGCGAATGCACTCAAGCAAACACAAACAGCACAGCACGATGCGTATTTTTTTTAAAATTGACAAAATAAATCAAAAATAAAAATAAGTGGAAAAGGCGAGAGTGCGCGAGCACACAGGAGCAAAGACAAGCAGCGCAGCTTGATGCGTAGTAAAAAAAATAATAAATAGACAACTGGTCGACCTCATTAGAAATAAAAACCCAAAAGATTAGATAGACAAACAAACAAACACATAAATGTGGAGAGAAGGGCAGTGCGCGCAGGAGCAAAGGTAAACAGCAGACAGACCTGAATCCTTATCTTTACAAGGTCGACCTCAGAACTTTGTTCAGTTTGTCTCGGTGACGGATAATGGAAGGAAGGGCAGGCAACTGGTCGACTTCATTTAAATAAACAAATAAAAAATAAGATAAACTCTCAGGAATAGATAAATAATAACAAAAAAATTGTAAAGTGGAGAAAGCGAGAGCGCGCGAATGCACTCAAGCAAACACAAACAGCACAGCACGATGCGTATTTTTTTTTAAATTGACAAAATAAATCAAAAATAAATCAAAAATAAAAATAAGTGGAAAAGGCGAGAGTGCGCGAGCACACAGGAGCAAAGACAAGCAGCGCAGCTTGATGCGTAGTAAAAAAAATAATAAATAGACAACTGGTCGACCTCATTAGAAATAAAAACCCAAAAGATTAGATAGACAAACAAACAAACACATAAATGTGGAGAGAAGGGCAGTGCGCGCAGGAGCAAAGGTAAACAGCAGACAGACCTGAATCCTTATCTTTACAAGGTCGACCTCAGAACTTTGTTCAGTTTGTCTCGGTGACGGATAATGGAAGGAAGGGCAGGCAACTGGTCGACTTCATTTAAATAAACAAATAAAAAATAAGATAAACTCTCAGGAATAGATAAATAATAACAAAAAAATTGTAAAGTGGAGAAAGCGAGAGCGCGCGAATGCACTCAAGCAAACACAAACAGCACAGCACGATGCGTATTTTTTTTTAAATTGACAAAATAAATCAAAAATAAATCAAAAATAAAAATAAGTGGAAAAGGCGAGAGTGCGCGAGCACACAGGAGCAAAGACAAGCAGCGCAGCTTGATGCGTAGTAAAAAAAATAATAAATAGACAACTGGTCGACCTCATTAGAAATAAAAACCCAAAAGATTAGATAGACAAACAAACAAACACATAAATGTGGAGAGAAGGGCAGTGCGCGCAGGAGCAAAGGTAAACAGCAGACAGACCTGAATCCTTATCTTTACAAGGTCGACCTCAGAACTTTGTTCAGTTTGTCTCGGTGACGGATAATGGAAGGAAGGGCAGGCAACTGGTCGACTTCATTTAAATAAACAAATAAAAAATAAGATAAACTCTCAGGAATAGATAAATAATAACAAAAAAATTGTAAAGTGGAGAAAGCGAGAGCGCGCGAATGCACTCAAGCAAACACAAACAGCACAGCACGATGCGTATTTTTTTTAAATTGACAAAATAAATCAAAAATAAAAATAAGTGGAAAAGGCGAGAGTGCGCGAGCACACAGGAGCAAAGACAAGCAGCGCAGCTTGATGCGTAGTAAAAAAAATAATAAATAGACAACTGGTCGACCTCATTAGAAATAAAAACCCAAAAGATTAGATAGACAAACAAACAAACACATAAATGTGGAGAGAAGGGCAGTGCGCGCAGGAGCAAAGGTAAACAGCAGACAGACCTGAATCCTTATCTTTACAAGGTCGACCTCAGAACTTTGTTCAGTTTGTCTCGGTGACGGATAATGGAAGGAAGGGCAGGCAACTGGTCGACTTCATTTAAATAAACAAATAAAAAATAAGATAAACTCTCAGGAATAGATAAATAATAACAAAAAAATTGTAAAGTGGAGAAAGCGAGAGCGCGCGAATGCACTCAAGCAAACACAAACAGCACAGCACGATGCGTATTTTTTTTTTAAATTGACAAAATAAATCAAAAATAAAAATAAGTGGAAAAGGCGAGAGTGCGCGAGCACACAGGAGCAAAGACAAGCAGCGCAGCTTGATGCGTAGTAAAAAAAATAATAAATAGACAACTGGTCGACCTCATTAGAAATAAAAACCCAAAAGATTAGATAGACAAACAAACAAACACATAAATGTGGAGAGAAGGGCAGTGCGCGCAGGAGCAAAGGTAAACAGCAGACAGACCTGAATCCTTATCTTTACAAGGTCGACCTCAGAACTTTGTTCAGTTTGTCTCGGTGACGGATAATGGAAGGAAGGGCAGGCAACTGGTCGACTTCATTTAAATAAACAAATAAAAAATAAGATAAACTCTCAGGAATAGATAAATAATAACAAAAAAATTGTAAAGTGGAGAAAGCGAGAGCGCGCGAATGCACTCAAGCAAACACAAACAGCACAGCACGATGCGTATTTTTTTTAAATTGACAAAATAAATCAAAAATAAAAATAAGTGGAAAAGGCGAGAGTGCGCGAGCACACAGGAGCAAAGACAAGCAGCGCAGCTTGATGCGTAGTAAAAAAAATAATAAATAGACAACTGGTCGACCTCATTAGAAATAAAAACCCAAAAGATTAGATAGACAAACAAACAAACACATAAATGTGGAGAGAAGGGCAGTGCGCGCAGGAGCAAAGGTAAACAGCAGACAGACCTGAATCCTTATCTTTACAAGGTCGACCTCAGAACTTTGTTCAGTTTGTCTCGGTGACGGATAATGGAAGGAAGGGCAGGCAACTGGTCGACTTCATTTAAATAAACAAATAAAAAATAAGATAAACTCTCAGGAATAGATAAATAATAACAAAAAAATTGTAAAGTGGAGAAAGCGAGAGCGCGCGAATGCACTCAAGCAAACACAAACAGCACAGCACGATGCGTATTTTTTTTTAAATTGACAAAATAAATCAAAAATAAATCAAAAATAAAAATAAGTGGAAAAGGCGAGAGTGCGCGAGCACACAGGAGCAAAGACAAGCAGCGCAGCTTGATGCGTAGTAAAAAAAATAATAAATAGACAACTGGTCGACCTCATTAGAAATAAAAACCCAAAAGATTAGATAGACAAACAAACAAACACATAAATGTGGAGAGAAGGGCAGTGCGCGCAGGAGCAAAGGTAAACAGCAGACAGACCTGAATCCTTATCTTTACAAGGTCGACCTCAGAACTTTGTTCAGTTTGTCTCGGTGACGGATAATGGAAGGAAGGGCAGGCAACTGGTCGACTTCATTTAAATAAACAAATAAAAAATAAGATAAACTCTCAGGAATAGATAAATAATAACAAAAAAATTGTAAAGTGGAGAAAGCGAGAGCGCGCGAATGCACTCAAGCAAACACAAACAGCACAGCACGATGCGTATTTTTTTTTAAATTGACAAAATAAATCAAAAATAAATCAAAAATAAAAATAAGTGGAAAAGGCGAGAGTGCGCGAGCACACAGGAGCAAAGACAAGCAGCGCAGCTTGATGCGTAGTAAAAAAAATAATAAATAGACAACTGGTCGACCTCATTAGAAATAAAAACCCAAAAGATTAGATAGACAAACAAACAAACACATAAATGTGGAGAGAAGGGCAGTGCGCACAGGAGCAAAGGTAAACAGCAGACAGACCTGAATCCTTATCTTTACAAGGTCGACCTCAGAACTTTGTTCAGTTTGTCTCGGTGACGGATAATGGAAGGAAGGGCAGGCAACTGGTCGACTTCATTTAAATAAACAAATAAAAAATAAGATAAACTCTCAGGAATAGATAAATAATAACAAAAAAATTGTAAAGTGGAGAAAGCGAGAGCGCGCGAATGCACTCAAGCAAACACAAACAGCACAGCACGATGCGTATTTTTTTTAAATTGACAAAATAAATCAAAAATAAATCAAAAATAAAAATAAGTGGAAAAGGCGAGAGTGCGCGAGCACACAGGAGCAAAGACAAGCAGCGCAGCTTGATGCGTAGTAAAAAAAATAATAAATAGACAACTGGTCGACCTCATTAGAAATAAAAACCCAAAAGATTAGATAGACAAACAAACAAACACATAAATGTGGAGAGAAGGGCAGTGCGGCAGGAGCAAAGGTAAACAGCAGACAGACCTGAATCCTTATCTTTACAAGGTCGACCTCAGAACTTTGTTCAGTTTGTCTCGGTGACGGATAATGGAAGGAAGGGCAGGCAACTGGTCGACTTCATTTAAATAAACAAATAAAAAATAAGATAAACTCTCAGGAATAGATAAATAATAACAAAAAAATTGTAAAGTGGAGAAAGCGAGAGCGCGCGAATGCACTCAAGCAAACACAAACAGCACAGCACGATGCGTATTTTTTTTAAATTGACAAAATAAATCAAAAATAAATCAAAAATAAAAATAAGTGGAAAAGGCGAGAGTGCGCGAGCACACAGGAGCAAAGACAAGCAGCGCAGCTTGATGCGTAGTAAAAAAAATAATAAATAGACAACTGGTCGACCTCATTAGAAATAAAAACCCAAAAGATTAGATAGACAAACAAACAAACACATAAATGTGGAGAGAAGGGCAGTGCGCGCAGGAGCAAAGGTAAACAGCAGACACACCTGAATCCTTATCTTTACAAGGTCGACCTCAGAACTTTGTTCAGTTTGTCTCGGTGACGGATAATGGAAGGAAGGGCAGGCAACTGGTCGACTTCATTTAAATAAACAAATAAAAAATAAGATAAACTCTCAGGAATAGATAAATAATAACAAAAAAATTGTAAAGTGGAGAAAGCGAGAGCGCGCGAATGCACTCAAGCAAACACAAACAGCACAGCACGATGCGTATTTTTTTTAAATTGACAAAATAAATCAAAAATAAATCAAAAATAAAAATAAGTGGAAAAGGCGAGAGTGCGCGAGCACACAGGAGCAAAGACAAGCAGCGCAGCTTGATGCGTAGTAAAAAAAATAATAAATAGACAACTGGTCGACCTCATTAGAAATAAAAACCCAAAAGATTAGATAGACAAACAAACAAACACATAAATGTGGAGAGAAGGGCAGTGCGCGCAGGAGCAAAGGTAAACAGCAGACAGACCTGAATCCTTATCTTTACAAGGTCGACCTCAGAACTTTGTTCAGTTTGTCTCGGTGACGGATAATGGAAGGAAGGGCAGGCAACTGGTCGACTTCATTTAAATAAACAAATAAAAAATAAGATAAACTCTCAGGAATAGATAAATAATAACAAAAAAATTGTAAAGTGGAGAAAGCGAGAGCGCGCGAATGCACTCAAGCAAACACAAACAGCACAGCACGATGCGTATTTTTTTTAAATTGACAAAATAAATCAAAAATAAATCAATAAGTGGAAAAGGCGAGAGTGCGCGAGCACACAGGAGCAAAGACAAGCAGCGCAGCTTGATGCGTAGTAAAAAAAATAATAAATAGACAACTGGTCGACCTCATTAGAAATAAAAACCCAAAAGATTAGATAGACAAACAAACAAACACATAAATGTGGAGAGAAGGGCAGTGCGCGCAGGAGCAAAGGTAAACAGCAGACAGACCTGAATCCTTATCTTTACAAGGTCGACCTCAGAACTTTGTTCAGTTTGTCTCGGTGACGGATAATGGAAGGAAGGGCAGGCAACTGGTCGACTTCATTTAAATAAACAAATAAAAAATAAGATAAACTCTCAGGAATAGATAAATAATAACAAAAAAATTGTAAAGTGGAGAAAGCGAGAGCGCGCGAATGCACTCAAGCAAACACAAACAGCACAGCACGATGCGTATTTTTTTTAAATTGACAAAATAAATCAAAAATAAATCAAAAATAAAAATAAGTGGAAAAGGCGAGAGTGCGCGAGCACACAGGAGCAAAGACAAGCAGCGCAGCTTGATGCGTAGTAAAAAAAATAATAAATAGACAACTGGTCGACCTCATTAGAAATAAAAACCCAAAAGATTAGATAGACAAACAAACAAACACATAAATGTGGAGAGAAGGGCAGTGCGCGCAGGAGCAAAGGTAAACAGCAGACAGACCTGAATCCTTATCTTTACAAGGTCGACCTCAGAACTTTGTTCAGTTTGTCTCGGTGACGGATAATGGAAGGAAGGGCAGGCAACTGGTCGACTTCATTTAAATAAACAAATAAAAAATAAGATAAACTCTCAGGAATAGATAAATAATAACAAAAAAATTGTAAAGTGGAGAAAGCGAGAGCGCGCGAATGCACTCAAGCAAACACAAACAGCACAGCACGATGCGTATTTTTTTTTAAATTGACAAAATAAATCAAAAATAAATCAAAAATAAAAATAAGTGGAAAAGGCGAGAGTGCGCGAGCACACAGGAGCAAAGACAAGCAGCGCAGCTTGATGCGTAGTAAAAAAAATAATAAATAGACAACTGGTCGACCTCATTAGAAATAAAAACCCAAAAGATTAGATAGACAAACAAACAAACACATAAATGTGGAGAGAAGGGCAGTGCGCGCAGGAGCAAAGGTAAACAGCAGACAGACCTGAATCCTTATCTTTACAAGGTCGACCTCAGAACTTTGTTCAGTTTGTCTCGGTGACGGATAATGGAAGGAAGGGCAGGCAACTGGTCGACTTCATTTAAATAAACAAATAAAAAATAAGATAAACTCTCAGGAATAGATAAATAATAACAAAAAAATTGTAAAGTGGAGAAAGCGAGAGCGCGCGAATGCACTCAAGCAAACACAAACAGCACAGCACGATGCGTATTTTTTTTAAATTGACAAAATAAATCAAAAATAAATCAAAAATAAAAATAAGTGGAAAAGGCGAGAGTGCGCGAGCACACAGGAGCAAAGACAAGCAGCGCAGCTTGATGCGTAGTAAAAAAAATAATAAATAGACAACTGGTCGACCTCATTAGAAATAAAAACCCAAAAGATTAGATAGACAAACAAACAAACACATAAATGTGGAGAGAAGGGCAGTGCGCGCAGGAGCAAAGGTAAACAGCAGACAGACCTGAATCCTTATCTTTACAAGGTCGACCTCAGAACTTTGTTCAGTTTGTCTCGGTGACGGATAATGGAAGGAAGGGCAGGCAACTGGTCGACTTCATTTAAATAAACAAATAAAAAATAAGATAAACTCTCAGGAATAGATAAATAATAACAAAAAAATTGTAAAGTGGAGAAAGCGAGAGCGCGCGAATGCACTCAAGCAAACACAAACAGCACAGCACGATGCGTATTTTTTTTAAATTGACAAAATAAATCAAAAATAAATCAAAAATAAAAATAAGTGGAAAAGGCGAGAGTGCGCGAGCACACAGGAGCAAAGACAAGCAGCGCAGCTTGATGCGTAGTAAAAAAAATAATAAATAGACAACTGGTCGACCTCATTAGAAATAAAAACCCAAAAGATTAGATAGACAAACAAACAAACACATAAATGTGGAGAGAAGGGCAGTGCGGGCAGGAGCAAAGGTAAACAGCAGACAGACCTGAATCCTTATCTTTACAAGGTCGACCTCAGAACTTTGTTCAGTTTGTCTCGGTGACGGATAATGGAAGGAAGGGCAGGCAACTGGTCGACTTCATTTAAATAAACAAATAAAAAATAAGATAAACTCTCAGGAATAGATAAATAATAACAAAAAAATTGTAAAGTGGAGAAAGCGAGAGCGCGCGAATGCACTCAAGCAAACACAAACAGCACAGCACGATGCGTATTTTTTTTAAATTGACAAAATAAATCAAAAATAAATCAAAAATAAAAATAAGTGGAAAAGGCGAGAGTGCGCGAGCACACAGGAGCAAAGACAAGCAGCGCAGCTTGATGCGTAGTAAAAAAAATAATAAATAGACAACTGGTCGACCTCATTAGAAATAAAAACCCAAAAGATTAGATAGACAAACAAACAAACACATAAATGTGGAGAGAAGGGCAGTGCGCGCAGGAGCAAAGGTAAACAGCAGACAGACCTGAATCCTTATCTTTACAAGGTCGACCTCAGAACTTTGTTCAGTTTGTCTCGGTGACGGATAATGGAAGGAAGGGCAGGCAACTGGTCGACTTCATTTAAATAAACAAATAAAAAATAAGATAAACTCTCAGGAATAGATAAATAATAACAAAAAAATTGTAAAGTGGAGAAAGCGAGAGCGCGCGAATGCACTCAAGCAAACACAAACAGCACAGCACGATGCGTATTTTTTTTAAATTGACAAAATAAATCAAAAATAAATCAAAAATAAAAATAAGTGGAAAAGGCGAGAGTGCGCGAGCACACAGGAGCAAAGACAAGCAGCGCAGCTTGATGCGTAGTAAAAAAAATAATAAATAGACAACTGGTCGACCTCATTAGAAATAAAAACCCAAAAGATTAGATAGACAAACAAACAAACACATAAATGTGGAGAGAAGGGCAGTGCGCGCAGGAGCAAAGGTAAACAGCAGACAGACCTGAATCCTTATCTTTACAAGGTCGACCTCAGAACTTTGTTCAGTTTGTCTCGGTGACGGATAATGGAAGGAAGGGCAGGCAACTGGTCGACTTCATTTAAATAAACAAATAAAAAATAAGATAAACTCTCAGGAATAGATAAATAATAACAAAAAAATTGTAAAGTGGAGAAAGCGAGAGCGCGCGAATGCACTCAAGCAAACACAAACAGCACAGCACGATGCGTATTTTTTTTAAATTGACAAAATAAATCAAAAATAAATCAAAAATAAAAATAAGTGGAAAAGGCGAGAGTGCGCGAGCACACAGGAGCAAAGACAAGCAGCGCAGCTTGATGCGTAGTAAAAAAAATAATAAATAGACAACTGGTCGACCTCATTAGAAATAAAAACCCAAAAGATTAGATAGACAAACAAACAAACACATAAATGTGGAGAGAAGGGCAGTGCGCGCAGGAGCAAAGGTAAACAGCAGACAGACCTGAATCCTTATCTTTACAAGGTCGACCTCAGAACTTTGTTCAGTTTGTCTCGGTGACGGATAATGGAAGGAAGGGCAGGCAACTGGTCGACTTCATTTAAATAAACAAATAAAAAATAAGATAAACTCTCAGGAATAGATAAATAATAACAAAAAAATTGTAAAGTGGAGAAAGCGAGAGCGCGCGAATGCACTCAAGCAAACACAAACAGCACAGCACGATGCGTATTTTTTTTAAATTGACAAAATAAATCAAAAATAAATCAAAAATAAAAATAAGTGGAAAAGGCGAGAGTGCGCGAGCACACAGGAGCAAAGACAAGCAGCGCAGCTTGATGCGTAGTAAAAAAAATAATAAATAGACAACTGGTCGACCTCATTAGAAATAAAAACCCAAAAGATTAGATAGACAAACAAACAAACACATAAATGTGGAGAGAAGGGCAGTGCGCGCAGGAGCAAAGGTAAACAGCAGACAGACCTGAATCCTTATCTTTACAAGGTCGACCTCAGAACTTTGTTCAGTTTGTCTCGGTGACGGATAATGGAAGGAAGGGCAGGCAACTGGTCGACTTCATTTAAATAAACAAATAAAAAATAAGATAAACTCTCAGGAATAGATAAATAATAACAAAAAAATTGTAAAGTGGAGAAAGCGAGAGCGCGCGAATGCACTCAAGCAAACACAAACAGCACAGCACGATGCGTATTTTTTTTTAAATTGACAAAATAAATCAAAAATAAATCAAAAATAAAAATAAGTGGAAAAGGCGAGAGTGCGCGAGCACACAGGAGCAAAGACAAGCAGCGCAGCTTGATGCGTAGTAAAAAAAATAATAAATAGACAACTGGTCGACCTCATTAGAAATAAAAACCCAAAAGATTAGATAGACAAACAAACAAACACATAAATGTGGAGAGAAGGGCAGTGCGCGCAGGAGCAAAGGTAAACAGCAGACAGACCTGAATCCTTATCTTTACAAGGTCGACCTCAGAACTTTGTTCAGTTTGTCTCGGTGACGGATAATGGAAGGAAGGGCAGGCAACTGGTCGACTTCATTTAAATAAACAAATAAAAAATAAGATAAACTCTCAGGAATAGATAAATAATAACAAAAAAATTGTAAAGTGGAGAAAGCGAGAGCGCGCGAATGCACTCAAGCAAACACAAACAGCACAGCACGATGCGTATTTTTTTTAAATTGACAAAATAAATCAAAAATAAATCAAAAATAAAAATAAGTGGAAAAGGCGAGAGTGCGCGAGCACACAGGAGCAAAGACAAGCAGCGCAGCTTGATGCGTAGTAAAAAAAATAATAAATAGACAACTGGTCGACCTCATTAGAAATAAAAACCCAAAAGATTAGATAGACAAACAAACAAACACATAAATGTGGAGAGAAGGGCAGTGCGCGCAGGAGCAAAGGTAAACAGCAGACAGACCTGAATCCTTATCTTTACAAGGTCGACCTCAGAACTTTGTTCAGTTTGTCTCGGTGACGGATAATGGAAGGAAGGGCAGGCAACTGGTCGACTTCATTTAAATAAACAAATAAAAAATAAGATAAACTCTCAGGAATAGATAAATAATAACAAAAAAATTGTAAAGTGGAGAAAGCGAGAGCGCGCGAATGCACTCAAGCAAACACAAACAGCACAGCACGATGCGTATTTTTTTTTAAATTGACAAAATAAATCAAAAATAAATCAAAAATAAAAATAAGTGGAAAAGGCGAGAGTGCGCGAGCACACAGGAGCAAAGACAAGCAGCGCAGCTTGATGCGTAGTAAAAAAAATAATAAATAGACAACTGGTCGACCTCATTAGAAATAAAAACCCAAAAGATTAGATAGACAAACAAACAAACACATAAATGTGGAGAGAAGGGCAGTGCGCGCAGGAGCAAAGGTAAACAGCAGACAGACCTGAATCCTTATCTTTACAAGGTCGACCTCAGAACTTTGTTCAGTTTGTCTCGGTGACGGATAATGGAAGGAAGGGCAGGCAACTGGTCGACTTCATTTAAATAAACAAATAAAAAATAAGATAAACTCTCAGGAATAGATAAATAATAACAAAAAAATTGTAAAGTGGAGAAAGCGAGAGCGCGCGAATGCACTCAAGCAAACACAAACAGCACAGCACGATGCGTATTTTTTTTTAAATTGACAAAATAAATCAAAAATAAATCAAAAATAAAAATAAGTGGAAAAGGCGAGAGTGCGCGAGCACACAGGAGCAAAGACAAGCAGCGCAGCTTGATGCGTAGTAAAAAAAATAATAAATAGACAACTGGTCGACCTCATTAGAAATAAAAACCCAAAAGATTAGATAGACAAACAAACAAACACATAAATGTGGAGAGAAGGGCAGTGCGCGCAGGAGCAAAGGTAAACAGCAGACAGACCTGAATCCTTATCTTTACAAGGTCGACCTCAGAACTTTGTTCAGTTTGTCTCGGTGACGGATAATGGAAGGAAGGGCAGGCAACTGGTCGACTTCATTTAAATAAACAAATAAAAAATAAGATAAACTCTCAGGAATAGATAAATAATAACAAAAAAATTGTAAAGTGGAGAAAGCGAGAGCGCGCGAATGCACTCAAGCAAACACAAACAGCACAGCACGATGCGTATTTTTTTTTAAATTGACAAAATAAATCAAAAATAAATCAAAAATAAAAATAAGTGGAAAAGGCGAGAGTGCGCGAGCACACAGGAGCAAAGACAAGCAGCGCAGCTTGATGCGTAGTAAAAAAAATAATAAATAGACAACTGGTCGACCTCATTAGAAATAAAAACCCAAAAGATTAGATAGACAAACAAACAAACACATAAATGTGGAGAGAAGGGCAGTGCGGGCAGGAGCAAAGGTAAACAGCAGACAGACCTGAATCCTTATCTTTACAAGGTCGACCTCAGAACTTTGTTCAGTTTGTCTCGGTGACGGATAATGGAAGGAAGGGCAGGCAACTGGTCGACTTCATTTAAATAAACAAATAAAAAATAAGATAAACTCTCAGGAATAGATAAATAATAACAAAAAAATTGTAAAGTGGAGAAAGCGAGAGCGCGTGAATGCACTCAAGCAAACACAAACAGCACAGCACGATGCGTATTTTTTTTAAATTGACAAAATAAATCAAAAATAAATCAAAAATAAAAATAAGTGGAAAAGGCGAGAGTGCGCGAGCACACAGGAGCAAAGACAAGCAGCGCAGCTTGATGCGTAGTAAAAAAAATAATAAATAGACAACTGGTCGACCTCATTAGAAATAAAAACCCAAAAGATTAGATAGACAAACAAACAAACACATAAATGTGGAGAGAAGGGCAGTGCGCGCAGGAGCAAAGGTAAACAGCAGACAGACCTGAATCCTTATCTTTACAAGGTCGACCTCAGAACTTTGTTCAGTTTGTCTCGGTGACGGATAATGGAAGGAAGGGCAGGCAACTGGTCGACTTCATTTAAATAAACAAATAAAAAATAAGATAAACTCTCAGGAATAGATAAATAATAACAAAAAAATTGTAAAGTGGAGAAAGCGAGAGCGCGCGAATGCACTCAAGCAAACACAAACAGCACAGCACGATGCGTATTTTTTTTTAAATTGACAAAATAAATCAAAAATAAATCAAAAATAAAAATAAGTGGAAAAGGCGAGAGTGCGCGAGCACACAGGAGCAAAGACAAGCAGCGCAGCTTGATGCGTAGTAAAAAAAATAATAAATAGACAACTGGTCGACCTCATTAGAAATAAAAACCCAAAAGATTAGATAGACAAACAAACAAACACATAAATGTGGAGAGAAGGGCAGTGCGCGCAGGAGCAAAGGTAAACAGCAGACAGACCTGAATCCTTATCTTTACAAGGTCGACCTCAGAACTTTGTTCAGTTTGTCTCGGTGACGGATAATGGAAGGAAGGGCAGGCAACTGGTCGACTTCATTTAAATAAACAAATAAAAAATAAGATAAACTCTCAGGAATAGATAAATAATAACAAAAAAATTGTAAAGTGGAGAAAGCGAGAGCGCGCGAATGCACTCAAGCAAACACAAACAGCACAGCACGATGCGTATTTTTTTTAAATTGACAAAATAAATCAAAAATAAATCAAAAATAAAAAAAAATAAAAATAAGTGGAAAAGGCGAGAGTGCGCGAGCACACAGGAGCAAAGACAAGCAGCGCAGCTTGATGCGTAGTAAAAAAAATAATAAATAGACAACTGGTCGACCTCATTAGAAATAAAAACCCAAAAGATTAGATAGACAAACAAACAAACACATAAATGTGGAGAGAAGGGCAGTGCGCGCAGGAGCAAAGGTAAACAGCAGACAGACCTGAATCCTTATCTTTACAAGGTCGACCTCAGAACTTTGTTCAGTTTGTCTCGGTGACGGATAATGGAAGGAAGGGCAGGCAACTGGTCGACTTCATTTAAATAAACAAATAAAAAATAAGATAAACTCTCAGGAATAGATAAATAATAACAAAAAAATTGTAAAGTGGAGAAAGCGAGAGCGCGCGAATGCACTCAAGCAAACACAAACAGCACAGCACGATGCGTATTTTTTTTAAATTGACAAAATAAATCAAAAATAAAAATAACAAAAATAAAAATAAGTGGAAAAGGCGAGAGTGCGCGAGCACACAGGAGCAAAGACAAGCAGCGCAGCTTGATGCGTAGTAAAAAAAATAATAAATAGACAACTGGTCGACCTCATTAGAAATAAAAACCCAAAAGATTAGATAGACAAACAAACAAACACATAAATGTGGAGAGAAGGGCAGTGCGGCAGGAGCAAAGGTAAACAGCAGACAGACCTGAATCCTTATCTTTACAAGGTCGACCTCAGAACTTTGTTCAGTTTGTCTCGGTGACGGATAATGGAAGGAAGGGCAGGCAACTGGTCGACTTCATTTAAATAAACAAATAAAAAATAAGATAAACTCTCAGGAATAGATAAATAATAACAAAAAAATTGTAAAGTGGAGAAAGCGAGAGCGCGCGAATGCACTCAAGCAAACACAAACAGCACAGCACGATGCGTATTTATTTTTAAATTGACAAAAATAAATCAAAAATAAATCAAAAATAAGTGGAAAAGGCGAGAGTGCGCGAGCACACAGGAGCAAAGACAAGCAGCGCAGCTTGATGCGTAGTAAAAAAAATAATAAATAGACAACTGGTCGACCTCATTAGAAATAAAAACCCAAAAGATTAGATAGACAAACAAACAAACACATAAATGTGGAGAGAAGGGCAGTGCGCGCAGGAGCAAAGGTAAACAGCAGACAGACCTGAATCCTTATCTTTACAAGGTCGACCTCAGAACTTTGTTCAGTTTGTCTCGGTGACGGATAATGGAAGGAAGGGCAGGCAACTGGTCGACTTCATTTAAATAAACAAATAAAAAATAAGATAAACTCTCAGGAATAGATAAATAATAACAAAAAAATTGTAAAGTGGAGAAAGCGAGAGCGCGCGAATGCACTCAAGCAAACACAAACAGCACAGCACGATGCGTATTTTTTTTTAAATTGACAAAATAAATCAAAAATAAATCAAAAATAAAAATAAGTGGAAAAGGCGAGAGTGCGCGAGCACACAGGAGCAAAGACAAGCAGCGCAGCTTGATGCGTAGTAAAAAAAATAATAAATAGACAACTGGTCGACCTCATTAGAAATAAAAACCCAAAAGATTAGATAGACAAACAAACAAACACATAAATGTGGAGAGAAGGGCAGTGCGCGCAGGAGCAAAGGTAAACAGCAGACAGACCTGAATCCTTATCTTTACAAGGTCGACCTCAGAACTTTGTTCAGTTTGTCTCGGTGACGGATAATGGAAGGAAGGGCAGGCAACTGGTCGACTTCATTTAAATAAACAAATAAAAAATAAGATAAACTCTCAGGAATAGATAAATAATAACAAAAAAATTGTAAAGTGGAGAAAGCGAGAGCGCGCGAATGCACTCAAGCAAACACAAACAGCACAGCACGATGCGTATTTTTTTTAAATTGACAAAATAAATCAAAAATAAAAATAAGTGGAAAAGGCGAGAGTGCGCGAGCACACAGGAGCAAAGACAAGCAGCGCAGCTTGATGCGTAGTAAAAAAAATAATAAATAGACAACTGGTCGACCTCATTAGAAATAAAAACCCAAAAGATTAGATAGACAAACAAACAAACACATAAATGTGGAGAGAAGGGCAGTGCGCGCAGGAGCAAAGGTAAACAGCAGACAGACCTGAATCCTTATCTTTACAAGGTCGACCTCAGAACTTTGTTCAGTTTGTCTCGGTGACGGATAATGGAAGGAAGGGCAGGCAACTGGTCGACTTCATTTAAATAAACAAATAAAAAATAAGATAAACTCTCAGGAATAGATAAATAATAACAAAAAAATTGTAAAGTGGAGAAAGCGAGAGCGCGCGAATGCACTCAAGCAAACACAAACAGCACAGCACGATGCGTATTTTTTTTAAATTGACAAAATAAATCAAAAATAAATCAAAAATAAAAATAAGTGGAAAAGGCGAGAGTGCGCGAGCACACAGGAGCAAAGACAAGCAGCGCAGCTTGATGCGTAGTAAAAAAAATAATAAATAGACAACTGGTCGACCTCATTAGAAATAAAAACCCAAAAGATTAGATAGACAAACAAACAAACACATAAATGTGGAGAGAAGGGCAGTGCGCGCAGGAGCAAAGGTAAACAGCAGACAGACCTGAATCCTTATCTTTACAAGGTCGACCTCAGAACTTTGTTCAGTTTGTCTCGGTGACGGATAATGGAAGGAAGGGCAGGCAACTGGTCGACTTCATTTAAATAAACAAATAAAAAATAAGATAAACTCTCAGGAATAGATAAATAATTACAAAAAAATTATAAAGTGGAGAAAGCGAGAGCGCGCGAATGCACTCAAGCAAACACAAACAGCACAGCACGATGCGTATTTTTTTTAAAT